>NC_080168.1:132953753-133198753 GCF_950295315.1 Erinaceus europaeus | reverse complement strand
TCTTTAATTGGTTTGAGTCACTATCCTCTGATATTTCCAAGAATCAACTATCACTGGTAAAATGTAGTACCTGGAATTTAAATTCTAATCAAAGTTATCTTCTCTACTTATTCCACAGAGCTGTTTGGAGGGTCAAATTGAAAAATTATGTGAAAGTAATGAAATATACACAGTCACTACCATTCATACTGTGCCATAGGCAAAACAAAATGGTGCTGGTGTTCTGAAGACCACAAAGCCAGAAATCTCGACCTTTTGCCTCAGCTTCTAAAGAGAGTTTTTAAGGACAACGTGTGACAGGCACTGAGCACAAGCCAAGGCGGACGCCCGTGGGCTGACGTGTCCCTTGTGTTGACATCTGAGTGGAGCTCTCTGCAGCAACAGGTGACCTTTACCGTTCTTAGTGACCTTGACATTCCATTTCTTGGGAGGAAGCAGAATAAAACAATACAGCCATCATTTTATGAGTACTGACTACGGGGCAGGCACAAGGCTGTGTTATCTCAGTCCATCTACAATAAGACAAGTGCGTAATGATATAGATGCTTTTCAGATGAAAAAGGCAAAGGCCCAGAGCAATTACACAACCTCTCCAAGGCCAATCTGTGACTAAGGAGCAGAGTGGGGCCGTTAGCCCAGGCTTCACTCTGACAGGACGCTGTCCTGGGCAGCTCTCCCACTGAAACTGTCATGAGTCCCTCACTGGTGATTCTGCAGTTCCTTATGCCTAAGACATTCAACACTAGCTACCCCTACTGCACAGACTCAGCAAGCCTGCAGTTTGCTGCTGTTTCGTTTCTCCTCAAGACCATTTGATCGTATGCTAAGAATACCCTCGTCAACCAACACCTGCAGTGTTCAGAGCTTCTGCTCTCTCTGGAGATCACATACAGGGCTGAGGCAGTGCTGGTGTTCATTTCCAAGTAGATGCGTGATGAACACTCGAGCCTCGTGGATGAAGTTGAGAGAGCCTCCCTTAAACCAGGGGCACCTCACTTCCTTGCTCTGCCACCAGCCCTGAACGTCAGCTTCCTCGGCAGAGCAGACCACCTACAATCATTCACAGTACTGGGCACATCGTCTCTCAGTGCTGCTCATAGCTGTGATTCTACCATGCTTTTGTGGTTATGTGATTGTCTACCTCTGTCACTGGATTCTCAGCTCCAAGATAGCTGACAGAGGAGCCCTGGTACGTGACACACTGCCAGGTACATATTAGATAAAGAATAAATACTCATGAGCTGACTGAAGAGGAGATAGATGAACAAATAAACTAATGAGCTATAAACAAATGAAGAAGGGGAAGGCGGGCGGTGGCACACCGGCCTAAGCACACAGTACAAAGCACCGAGACCTGAGTAAGGCTCCCAGTTCCAGCCCCCAGCTCCCCACCAGGGCTCACTTCATAAGTGGTGAAGCAGGTCTGTAGGTGTCTATCTGTCTCTCTCCCTCTCCGTCTTCCCCTCTTCTCTCAATTTCTCCCTGTCCAAAAAAAAAAAAAAAGAAAGGAAGGAAGGAAGGAAGGAAGGAAGAAGTAAGTAGCCACAGGAGCAATGGATTCGTAATGTAAGTACCAAACCCCAGTGATAGAAGAATTTTTTTTCCAGGAGGCAAAAAAAGAAGAAGAGAATAATTTATCTTATTAGAATGATCTTTAGAATCAGTCTGATTTGAATCATGGGATAATTAGTGAAGAAAGAGGCATAGGAACCATTTAAGTACCAGCTGAAGAGGTTTATTTTTTAGGTCACAAGTCGGCTCACCCACTAAGTCGTCGTACCCAATAAACAGTTCTCCTTCTCAAAAGTGCCTTAAGCCGTGAAGAGCTGACCCTCTTCGCCCACCAGAACCATCTTAATCATGGGCCAGGAAGTACTGTTAAGGATTGCCCAAGATGTCTCTGTGTTAGTTTCTCTTTGATTCAAATTATTAGCAGCAGTTGTATTTAATTAATGTTCCCTCTACATAGAGGAAGAAATTGTTTGTTATTTTCTCATTATCTGCTTTAGTAAAAAATGGACAAAAAGTTGTTTCTTACAGGCTGGGGGTGTGGATCAACCTGTCAATGTTCATGCCCATTGGAGAAGTAATTACAGAAGCCAGAACTCCCACCTTCTGCACCCCATGAAGAATTTTGGTTCATATGCCCAGAGAGGGAGAAATGTTAGGAGAAGATGACCAGAGGGCTGTGAATCCTAACGCCATCAGGACCTGGAGAGAGAAGAGAAAATAGGGAAGCACACTCAGAAATGGTAAGAGGTATGGGTGTGGCTGAGAAAGAAAGAAAAGGAAGGACCTTTGGAAAAAATGGGCAAATAAATAGAAAGATGATAGATAGATAGATAGATAGATAGATAGATGGATAAATAGATGGATGGATAGAGAGAGATGGATAGAGATAGATAGATGATAGATAGATGACAGATTAGATAGGTAGGTAGATAGATGGATAGATAGATAGATAGATAGATAGATAGATAGATAGATGGATGGATAGAGAGAGAGAGATAGATGGATAGAGAGAGAGAGATGGATAGAGATAGATGATAGATGACAGATTAGATAGATAGGTAGATAGATAGATAGATAGATAGATAGATAGATAGATAGACAGATAGATAGAGATAGTTAGTAGACAACCCATATCTGTGACCTTGAGAGAACTCTGCAGTTTCCAATGGAGGGAAGAGGGACACTGAACTCTGGTGGTGGGAACGGTGTGGCATTACACTCCTGTTGTCTTATAATTTTTTTTAATCAGTATTAAATCACTAATTTAAAAAATTGTTTTTTATGTCTTTCAATGACTGATCTGTCATCTTTTTTCAAATACTTCATTGAATCTCCTGAAATTTTGCTCTTGGAAAAGTGGCCACAACAACTTCTTCCATCCACCGATACTTGTGTAATGTGAGTTTGTCACTTTCCAGCAACTGCTGACGTCTAAGAAGAAGCCTGTGAACCTTACCTGTTCTGGTGATTTCTTTGACTCACAGAATACAGGTAAAAGTAGCGTGGGGTTTCTGAGTCCAGTCTTGAGACTGCTGTGATGGTGACATTATTCACAACAGCCAAGGAGTGGAAACAGCTTAAATGCCCATCAGATGGCTGGCTATAGGAGCTGGGATATAAATTTCATGAATCACTAGTCTAATAAAAAAAGATGATAGATATTGTGTCCTTTGAGACAAAATGGAGGATATTATACTTAGCAAAACAAGTAAAGAGAAGAAAGACAACTGCCAGAAGGTTTCACTCCTATGTGTACTCCACAAAGCTGAGACACATGAACTTGCAGACAAAACAAACAAAGAGAAGAAGCAAATAAGCTGCCTCTCAGGTTGTGGAAGAACTCTGGTGGTTATATCTGGGGGTGGGATGGTGGGGGCACTCTGGTGGTGTGTGTGGTGTGGAACTGTACCCTGTAATCTTACAATCTTGTGACCTGATATTGATCACAAATAAGAAAAGAAAAGGTTTCTGTTATAGAACTGAGCACAGGCTCCTTCAGGAGCACCAGACCAGACAGTCATTCTCCAGCAGTCACAAGCTCTCCACTTTGGTGCAATTATTACGACAAACAGAATGGCTCATTCTCAAGAAACTAAAAAGGAAACTCACATATTCCACTTACCCCATTTCTGGGGATTTGCACAAAAAGCACAAAATGCTGATTCAAAAGACATATGTCTCCCTGTGTGCATGGCAGAATTATTCACAATGTCCAAGAATCAGAAAAACCCTAAGTGCTAGCTTACAAATAAAGAAGTTGTGGTATGTACACAAACACAAAATGGAATAATATTCAGTCATAATGAAAGATGAAATCCATGGGGTCAGGCAGTGGTGCACCTGGTTAAACACACACATTACAGTGCACAAGGACCCGGTTCAAGTCCCTGGCCCCCACCTGCAGGGGGAAAGTCTTGCAAGTGGTGAAGCAGGGCTGCAGGCATCTCTGTATATATTCTGTATATATTCTTTCTCTGTATATATTCCCCTTCCCTCTCCATTTCGCTCTGTTTCTATCCTATAGTAAATAAACGAAATTTAAGAAAGCCAAAATCTTAATAATTGTGAAAGCATGGACAGGCTTAGATGGTACTACACAAAGTGAAACACATCAGGAAGAGAATAACCTATCAGGTGGCCCCATTCATATCTGACATACAGGAAAGCACGTCAAAGTCAGGGCTTACCTGAAAGGAAGGGGAAAGGCGTGGGGGGGATGGGAGGCACGATTCAGGCAGAGGAGACCCGTACATTCGTTTTCAGTCATTTACACCTGACTCCTAAATGAAGCTACCATGCTATAATATTGCGTAGTTTAATTATTTAATAGTTTAATAGTCCTTTGATTTGAATCTTGGAAAGGAACTGATGGATGAACAGGAAAAATAAATTCTATCCTCGTGGTGCTTCCATTCTAGCAGGAGAGATAGGTTTTGACACAAGTAAGTAAATACTAAATCACGCAGGTGTCCATTGCTGATTGCCGTAAAAGTAAGGAGATGGTGTTTTTCATGGACACTGTTCTAGAGACGGTAATGAAGGAAGACCTCTCAGAAGAGGGGGGGCGGTTTGAACTGAGATGTGGAGAACAAGTAATAAGCCAGGCAGAAAGCGAGTGAGTCAGGCAAAGTCGGCAGCGAGTGTGAAGGGGCTGGGCATGGAGCAGTTCTGGAGAAACTGCAGAATGCTCCCTGAAGCTAGAGACGGTGAGCCAAAGAGCAGAAGGAGACGGGCCCGTAGCAGGCCTGTCTCACGTGACCTTGTCCGACTCTCCCAGGATCAAGAGTCTGGATTGCATGCTACGTGGAAGTCCTTGGTGGGCTCCACAGGGGTCAGGGAATTGGACAAGCATGCTTCACTTCAGACTGTGTCCAGAAATGTCAGGCATGGAATGTCAACCCTTCAGCCTCATTACTCAAGTGAGACCTTTCCTTTCATAAGATTCTCTAATTCCATTGCAGGTCATTCACTTCCTAACAAACCTAGATACAGACCAGGTCCCATGAGATAGAGCATATGTTCACATGTATCCATAAATTAGAGCAAAATATATACCTGAAAACAAAAGTACACAATAGTCAGTACACAGTGAGTCAGTATAAAGTTCATAATGAAATAGTGTCTACTTAGACCTAGATACCCTCCTCACCTACTTCCTATTACTCACTCCAAAGCTATAATTCCCTATAATTCCTATAATTCCCTCACTCACTCCAAAGCTAACCTTGTCAAAGTAAGACTGCAAAAGTTGAATAAGAGCAAGAGACTGGCATACTTTAACGATGACTCTTTAGTCACTATCAGGTCACCCCATCAGCTGGGGCCCTAGTCAGGGAGTCCTGAGATTCCCAAACAGACAGGACAGGTCTAGATCTCGATTAAATCCCTCTCTCCATTGTTACTGGTCATTTCTATCAGGAACAACAGAATAGACCCCTTTGTGGGCCTCCATAGGACCTTGCCCTCAACTTGGATCAACAACGGTAGAGAAAGGAGGATAGACAACATACTTTATGTTCCACCCAAGGAAGACGGGTCCTGATATTGGGGCAGTTTAGAACGTTCCTACTCATGACCACAGAATGTGAGCTCAGATCTACAGGGATGCAGAGATCACATGGGCTCCTAAGTTGAATATGGGCCCAGATCAGATCGAATCGATGGGGTTTAGAGTCAACAATATTTATACCCCTTTCCCATATTAGGAAGCTACTCTCTTTTCTGGTCCTTTTTCCAGCCATGACATCATTTCCCCAGATAATAACTTGGATCCACCTGCAGATCAGATGTTAGGCTCAGGAAAAAACTAGTATAGTCATGGGCTTTTTATTACTAAAATAGGCCTACTAGCTATCTTCAAAATGAAGACCCCCCCCCCCCAACTCTTCATACGAACCATTCCAGCCTTTAGGTCCATGATTAGTCAACAATTTGTTTGGCTTTATATGTTAACTCTTTTCTGAGCCACCAGGTTCCAGATGCTACCATGATGCCAACCAGACTTCCCTTGGCAGACAACCCCACCAATATGTCCAGGACCCCTGCTTCCCCAGAGCTCTGCCCCACTAGGGAAAGAGAGAGGCAGGCTGGGAGTATGGATCCACCTGTCAATACCCATGTTCAGCGGGGAAGCAATTATAGCAGCCAGACCTTCCACCTTCTGCATCCCACAATGACCCTGGGTCCATACTCCCAGAGGGATAAAGAATAGGAAAGCTATCAGGGGAGGGGATGGGATACAGAGTTCTGGTGGTGGGGATTGTGTGGAGTTGTACCCCTCTTATCCTATGGTTTTTGTCAGTATTTCCTTTTTATAAATAAAAATTTTAAAAAGACACCCCAAAATATAAATAAATAAATAGTGTGAAAGTACGGTTTAAAAAAAAATCAATTATATGAAAGAAGCTGGGAGAAAGAAACTGTTTACAGGGTAAATAACAGTAAAAAAAAAAAGTTAGTATAAACAATGTATAAATAACTCTTATAAATAAAAACAGAAAGTGTAAACAATCCAAGGGGAAAACTGGCAAAGGACATAAACTGGAAATTCACCAAAGGAGAAGTATAAGAGAAATATAAGAACATCTGGAACGTGTTAATGTCTAGGTAACACTTCCATTATCCAGCTACCAAAAGTCTTTGAAAGGTCATTCATACTGAAGGGTGGAAAAGGCAGAAAGAAAAAACAAGTATAGTCATGGGCCCCTTGGAATCTAATTAAAATAGGCCTACTAGCTGTCTCCAAATTAGAGACCCCCAAATCTTCATCTGCACTATTCCAGCCTTTAGGTTCAGGATTAGTCAACAACTTGTTTGGCTCTATATGTTAACTCTTCTTTCAGCCACCAGGTTCCAGATGCTACCATGTCACCAACCAGACTTCCCTGGACAGACAACCCCACCATGTGTCCGAGCCCAGCTTCCCCAGAGCCCTGCCCCACTAGCAAAAGAGAGAAGCAGGCTGGGAGTATGGATCCACCTGCCAACACCCATGTTCAGTGGGGAAGCAATTACAGAAGCCAGAACTCCCACAGAAGTACCCACAATGACCCTGGGTCCATATTCCCAGAGGGATAAAGAACAGGAAAGCTATCAGGGGAGAGGATGGGATATGGAGTTCTGGGGGTGGGAACTGTGTGGAGTTGTACCCCTCTTAGCCTATGGTTTAGTCAGTGTTTCCTTTTTATAAATAAAAATTTTAAAAAAAGAAAAGAAAAGTCAACCCTGTTGGGTAGTATGCCACCTCCCCCTGGCTTCTGCTTAACCATATGCCTATATAGGGATTTACTGATCCAAAGCTTTGGTCTATTTACATAAATCACTTTTACATTTACATAAAGCACTCCCTCCAGGGCATTGGTGGTTCAGTGATAGGATTCTTGCCTGTTCCGCCCCCTCCTTGTCACACTCTGATTTTTACCAGTCACTTTTCGCTCCACCCTCTCTATGTCACATCCTGTTTCCACCCTACTTGGAGAGTATAAAAACAGCTGCTCTTCTGATTAAAGACACTTGGAAATTGCTTTCCAGCTCCGAGAGTTCCAGAGTGTATCTCCTGCGGAAGTTAGTGCGGCATGAGTTCCTGATCCCTCTCCCACGCAGCAGCCTAGATCGGCTCCAGTTGAGTTCTCTCCAAGCCAGAGAGCACTAGCTCGGGAAGAAGTACCCTCAGGCTATCCCGGCACAACCCCACCTGAAAAAAGAAAGAAAGAGAGAGAGATAAAGAAAGAGAGAGAGAGAGAGAAAGAAAGAAAGAAAGAAAGAAAGAAAGAAAGAAAGAAAGAAAGATTCTCATACACTGGTAGTGAGGGCACAGTCTCTAGTCTTTCTGGAAAGCCTGTTAACTTTATATTAGTATAAAAATGATCTGATGTCTGGGCATCTGCCTTGGATCAACCTCTTGCAGATATGGACAAGGACGTTGTTTGCATCATGGTTCTAACGGTGGGAAAGCAGAGGCCGTCTACAGGACCAGCAGCTCTGGAGGGACTGAACACGGTGTTCCATGTTCAGCCTCATATCCGGGCCAGTGTTCAGGGGAAATCAGATGAGATTTTAGACTGAGTTATATGATGATGCTACTTCTTTGTAATTTATTCGTTTTGATTTTAATAGGACAGAGGACATTAGAAAGGGGAGAAGACAGAGGAGAGACGAGAAAAAGAGGCACCTGTAGCCCTGCTTCACTGCTTGTGAAGATCCCCCCACTGCAGACGGGGACAGGGGGCTTGAACCCGGCACAAAGCAATAGAGTCTGTGCCCAACAATGTGCGCCACCTCCCAGCCCCAACGATGCAACTTCTTATGAGATAAACACGTTGACATGAGAGTGTCATTTCTGGCTCACCACTCGGCCAGCTGCCCAGTTGGATGCTGTAAAGAGACAAATTTGGAACCGGGGGGGGGATTCTTTTTATATATATATTTATTTATTTGTTGTTTTATTGTTGTAGTTATTATTGATGCCGTTGTTGTTGGATAGGATAGAGAGAAACAGAGAAAGGAGAGAAAGACAGAGAGGAGTAGAGAAAGGTAGTCACCTGCAGACCTGCTTCACCGCCTGTGAAGCGACTCCCCTGCAGGTGGGGAGCCAGGGGCTCGAACCGGGATCCTTACGCCGGTCCTTGTGCTTTGCGCCACATGCGCTTAACCCGCTGCGCTACCACCCGACTCCCGGGGTGGGGGTTCTAACACGCGTGGGATTGTGCAGCATTTCTGCGCTTTAGTGAAAATTACAGACCTTGCTGTCTAGGATCACACGTGCAGATTCTGTTAGTTAACAGCTTCATCTCTTTAGAGCAGTGTGAAGCTTTCAAAAAACTGAAGAGGAAATATGGTGTCCAGGAACGCACCCTTCCCGCGAGTGTGAGATTTCTACCACCACTGGCATCATCATCACTGTGTCTCTTACACTAAAGGCTGTGCACGGACTCAACAATGTCCCCCACACCCCATAGTCCCCACCGGGCGGGTTCCCGGCTGGGGTCACTCTCTGGGTTTTAATAAGTGCAAAGTGTGTGAACCCATCACTGCAACACCTTACCCAACAGCTTCACCACCAAACAGACCCTGTAATGTGAACACACTGCAAAGTACAAAGTCCCGGAGAATTCCGGCCCCCTTGCAGCCCACTCGTGACCTCAGAGAGGAGACCTGGGATGCGTTCCTCTGTCCTGGGCCGCCACCAGCTCCTCTTCCTCAGATCCGGCCTGGTTGTGGGCTCTGCATGCACATCTGTGTTCAGTCAGTGACGGGCCCAGGCTGTGGGTCTCCTCTCATCGGTGACACACCTCAGCACGGCTATCTTTTCTCATGAACAAATAAATGAGTATCACACCTCCTCTCCTCGGCAGCTAGTCACGCAACTTCTCCTTTGCTCTGAATTAATGACACTAATTAAAGTATCAGGGAGCCCAAATCATACCAGGATCTCAGGGGCTTGGAAAAAGGAAACAAAATCTTAATATTCTATTAAGAGTTTTAGCTTGAAAAAGGAAAGTCGGGAGTCCGGCGGTAGCGCAGCGGGTTAAGCACATGCGGCGCAAAGCGCAAGGACCCGTGTTGGGATCCCGGTTTGAACCCCCGGCTCCCCACCTGCAGGGGAGTCGCTTCACAGGTGATGAAGCAGGTCTGCAGGTGTCTGTCTTTCTCTCCTCCTCTCTCCCCCTCCTCTCTCCATTTCTCTCTGTCCTATCCAACAATGACAACATCAATAACAACAGCAATAGTGACTACAACAACACTAAGAAACAAGGGCAACAAAAGGGAAAATAAATAAATATTTAAAAATTAAAGAAAAGAGAAAAGGAAAAGGAAAATCAATTAAAGAGTCATATTCATATATATTAATTTTAGTAAACATAACTCTGCTGTAATTCTTAGATTTAACAAAAAAAATTATATTATTTTTCCAGGCATGATTTCATTTCCTGTGCAATGTGTCACTCTGCAGCCAAGCTGGGTTGTTTAGTATTATATTGAAACAATTGACAGAGAAGAGAAAGAGTAAGAATAGCAGAAATTTCTTCATTAAGAAATTCTGCAGAGGGATAAACCAAGGGAGAAAAAAACTCACTCCAGAAGGCAAAAGGGTCGGGAGATGGCAGGGTGTGGGGAGAGAAAAGGGAGATGAGAGGGAGGAGGGTGGATATTTTTATCAATACACAGTGACAACGCCTGTATCCTCCAGGAGTCAGGAGACTGAGGCACTTGCAGAGTGACTCTTCTGACTATCTCTTCACAGTAGACCACATGGGAGCAACGAGATGCCACAGTGTTCTGAGCAGGGGCACAGAAGACAGACGGGGGATCTGGAACAATGGTGCTGGGACAGCAAGTCTTAGACACACACACACACAGATGTGCAAATAGTCTTAATAGGGCTGGGTGGTAGCACAGCTGGTTAAGTGCATGTATTACCAAGCACAAGGACCCAGGTTCAAGCCCCCAGTCCCCACCTGCAGTGGGGTCACTTAACGAGTGGTGAAGAAGGTCTGCATGTGTCTCTCTGTCTCTCTCCCTCTCTAATCTCCCCTTCCTCTCAATTTCTCTCTGTCCTATTAAATAAAATAAAGTTAAAATGAAAAAAGAAAATATAGTCTTAAATTTTAGAATACTGTAAACCTATTTACAGACTGGGCTCTGGGCTAAAGCAGACAGTGCTGGAAATGTCCTGGCCCCTGCTCACGGTAAAGTCACTAGGAAAGGGAGGGCGTCTAGGAGACGGAGCCCTAGCTTTGCCCATGGAGTGCATGCCTTGCCATGCGTGACGCTTGGGCTCACACCCTTATACCACATGGGAGTGCTACAGAACTGGGAGAAGCTCCAGGGCTGTGTCTGTGTCTCTGTGTGCCTGTGTCTGTGTCTCTGTGTGCCTGTGTCTGTGTCTCTGTATGCCTGTCTCTCTGTGTGCCTGTCTCTGCGTGCCGTCTCTCTGTGTGCCTGTCTCTGCATGCCTGTCTCTCTGTGTGCCTGTGTTTGTGTCTGTGTCTCTGTGCTCCTGTCTCTCTGTGTGCCTGTCTCTCTGCATGCATGTCTTAGTGTGCACATCTCTCTGTGTGCCTGTCTCTCTGTGTGCCTGTGTCTGTGTCTCTGTGTGCCTGTCTCTCTGTGTGCCTGTCTCTCTGTGTGTCTGTCTCTGTGTGCCTGTCTCTGCATGCCTGTCTCTTAGTGTGCATGTCTCTCTGTGTGCCTGTCTCTCTGGTCTCTCTGCGTGTCTGTGTTTCTGTGTGTCTGAAGATGAAAGGAGTCGAATATTCACCTTGGGGGTTAGTAGAATTGCAAGCACCTTAGGCCCAGCTGCTACAAAGAGGAAGTACAAGTAGGCAGTACCCGGTGAGGTTTTAGGAGTCTTCAGAGCTGTGTGGCACTTAACACCTCACACCTGCCAAGTAGAAAGGTCCACAGGGCCGTGCTCAAGATCTCACCTTTCCCAGCCTCCACGGGTAGAAAGGTAAGGACTGACTTTAGAATCAGGTACTGGGGTCAGGTGGCAGCGCACCTGGCTGAGCACACATGTTACAGTGCACAAGGACCCAGGTTCGAGCCCCCATCACCACCTGCTTTGGGAGTGGTGAGGAAGGGATGCAAGTGTCTCTCTGTCTCTCTCCCTTTCTACCTCCCCCAACTCCTCAATTTCTGGCTATCTCTTTCCAGTGAATAAAGGTAATAAATAAATAATAAATCCAGTTCTGCTCCATCCTGCCTGTGTAGCCTAGGCATATGCCCTCCGCCTCCTCATCTGTCAGAAAGGTCAAAGAAAAACAAGCAACTTGGCCAGTGACTGGATGGAAATGCAGGCTTCGTGCACGTGGACCCAGGCCCAATGTCTGGCAGCTGCTTCTGCTGGAATGGTGTTCTTAACACTTCTCTCTCTCATATAAAGAAATGAATTTTTTTCCTTTTTCAGTTTATTATTATTATTGTTTATTCCCTTTGTTGTCCTTGTTTTTTATTGTTGTTGTAGTTGTTATTGTTGTTGTCGTTGGATAGGATAGAGAGAAATGGAGAGGGGAGGGAAGAAAGAGAAGAGGGGAGAAAGACAGACACCTGCAGACCTGCTTCACCACCTGTGAAGTGACTCCCCTGCAGGTGGGGAGCCAGGGGCTCAAACCAGGATCCTTACTCTGGTCCTTGTGCTTTGCACCACGTGCGTGTTAACCGCTGTGCTACCGCCCGACTCCCTGAAATGAGTTATTTTAAAGGAAGAAAATTCCAAGCAGGGCCATTGTGAGAAGGACATTGGAAATGTCGTCAGCAAAAGGTCTCCCTTGTTAATAGACCTTCAGTGAAAGTCAACGTCAATTTACACTCCTGCAAACATGCATTTTCCTAATCCTTACAGTGTAAGGAAGCTTCTTTTTTTTCTTTTGCGACTCTTTTTTTTTTTTTCACAACTGTTGTGCACTCTACTGAAATTGGGTCAGACTTGTGGTGTGTGGGAAAGCACATGGTGGAGGGAGAGGGGGAGGGAAAGCCCTGAGGAGGGTCTGGGGATGAGAGCTTGTCATCTCTGGCCAGAAGTTTATCAGCTCCCCAGGCCTTGCATCAGTCCTATTGCAACATCTGGGCCTGGGCAAAGGTCCACAGCTCCCCAACCTGCAGGCAGGGAGGAGGGGACTCACACATGGAGGTGTGTATGGTTTGCAGAGTCGCACCAGGCAGGTCTACGTGGCTCCTCCCACTGTCCTTCTGCCCCTCCTGTCCTCACCGCTGCAGTGAGGCTACCGCAGCCCTGGTGACAGCCAGGGGTTTCTCTAAAGCTCAGAGAACTTCCGCCCAGATAACAGAACTCCATAGCGGCTACAGAGCCAACCCCATGGCAGACAAGCAATGGCTCCTCTGGGTCGGATCTCTCACACACTCATAAAACAAATAGATCAATAATATTTAAAAGAAAAACATTCTTACATTTTTTTTGAAGAAGTGACCGAGACTCACCTGACAGTTGCCCCATTCACTATGGTAGTAAGCAAAGAGATTTTATTTGATAGACCGTAGACAGCTTGTTAATAAAGCTCTTCTAGCATTTTCAAAAAGCATTTCCATCTTGTGAGACATGGAAAGCAATTGATCTCGTGGCCGACTGTGTTTAGACATCTGTTCTCCTAACTACAGGACGTATCATTGGAATTGGAGAGCACAGAAGTTTGGTAGTGGATGAGGTGTGGAACTACATATACCCTGTGATCTTAAGATTTTGTAAAACACTATTAATCATCAATTTAAGAAATAACTTAGGGAAAAGGGAAAGAAAACATCTATTCTAGGAAAACTTTATTTTATTAAGGATAGCCTGACTTTTTCCCTACTTATGGCTTCCAGGCCACGTAGACGTATTCCCAAACTCACGTCAGGATTTGCTAAGTTGCTCAAATGCACAACATTGTATACATCCTGCTGGATGAGAAGCCAGAACAGAAGCATTTCTGAAATTCACATCCCTGAGTCACTAGAGTGACCCCCCAGTGTTAAAAAAGAAATATTCTAGAGGGTCGTGTGGTGATGCACCTGATTGAGTGCACGTGTTCCAGTGCGTAAGGACCCAGGTTCAAGCCCCCGGTCCCCACCTGCAGGGGGAAAGCTTTGCGAGTGGTGAAGCAGGGCTGCAGGTGTCTCTCTGTCTCTCTCCCATCTCCCCCTTCCCTCTCCATTTCTGGCTGTCTCTAGCCAATGAATAAAGATCATTAAAAAATTAAAGAATTAGTCTTAATTCTTCAGTGAGATAAGCCACCGTTAGACCCTTCAGCTCCTGCTTCCTTGTCCTTGCTTTAAAAAAAAAAAAACATATATATATATATATATATATATATGTATATGGAGCATTGACAAAACCATAGGATAAGAGCTTTTTTAGGGTTTCTTTCCCTTTTTCTGTTTTTAACTTTAAGGACTTTATCATCTAAGTCCAGCAACCCAGAATTCATTCAGCGACTAGACTTGTTGATAATAAAGAGACACTGGAAAGGACTCCTTCCCTTCTGTGGGCTGGAGACACCACCCTCCCCAGAGGAATTAGGTTCTTACTTGGATCCTTGTAGGTGAAAGATGAGCTTCCAAGGCCTGGGCAGAAGCCTGCTCCCGTTGTCTTCCCCAAATCCCACTGACCTCAAGTGCTCAGAATCCACTTTCACACTGAGGGGGAGTCTGGAGGAGCTTGGGGGGAGGAGGAGAAAAAGGATGAGGAGGAGAAAGAGAAGGAGGAGGCGGAGGGGGAGGAGGGGGCTCCAGCACAACCCTGGACGGTCACAGGCGACCTCCGGGCCAGCCGGGCAGCAGCCTGGCTTCCCTGGCTCAGAGCCTCAGGAACACAGATTAGTCATTAACAGCCCTTTCCCTGCTCCATGATATAAACAGAGAGCAGAGCCTTGGGAGAGCCTCAAGATTCCCAGGACAAACTCTCACCCCTCCCTACTCACCCAGAACAGGAAATGTGGCCAGGACCTCATCCTTCAGAACTTCTCCCTGGGCTGCGTTTTAGGGCCCCAGGCACCCAGATTCCTATGCACAGAATCTACTACAGTTCACCTGGCACCTCCCCTGCCCCTCTCCTCTCTTGCCATGGCCCTACCACCGCCCCCCCACCCCCCAGCCACTAAGGTTAGGAGCTCTGGGTCTTGCTTCTTGGTCTTTCCTGGCCTCCAGCACCAAGTGAGGCCAGGTTGTTGACTGTATATCTCTGGAGTGAATGTCTGTCTCTTGTTGTCAGTTCGCCGAGCCCTTCTGCTACCTGGGGCCCTCCACAGCTTCCTTTCTGAGGAATACCAGTCCTCCACGTCTCCTCCCATGCTTCTAATCCTCCATCCTCTGTTCCCAAACTGCACATCCCTTTCAAGAAGAGGCCCTGCTTGGAGGCCAGGACAGACTCCCTTGGCACAGGCTCAGGTGAAGCTCAGCCTCTCTGAGTTTCAGTTTCCTCCCCTGTAAGATGGAGAGAAAATAATACCTGGGCTGAGCTGAGGATTGTAATCATAGTTAAAAATAAGCAAAGTGGCACTGAGATTCCAGCTCACACCTGTGAGCAAGGGCCCATCAAAAGACCCAGAGAAGATCAGTGTGGAGAGGATGTGGCAGGGGGACTCTAACACACTGCTGGTGGAGTGCTAGCTGGGGCGGCCTCTGTGGAGCACAGTGTGGAGACGCCTTAGACAAATGCAAGTGGAAGTGCCTTGTGACCCAGCAGTCCAGCCCTAGGCACACACCCAAAAGATGTGGTGACTCTGATTTGAAGGGATATGTCACCCCATGTTCACAGCAGCTTTGGCTTTATTCACAAGCAAAGGCCTGGAAACAGCCAAAATACCTTTCAACAGATGACTGGATTAAAAAAAAAAAACAGTTGTGGTTCGGGCGGTAGCACAGAGGGTTAAGCACACGTGGCGGGAAGTTCAAGGACAGGTGTAAGGATCCCGGTTCGAGCCCTCCGCTCCCCACCTACAGGGGAGTCACTTCACAGGCGGTGAAGCAGGTCTGCAGGTGTCTGTCTTTCTCTCCCCCTCTCTGTCTTCCCCTCTTCTCTCCATTTCTCTCTGGCCTGTCCAACAACAAACAACATCAACAATAACAATAATAACCACAACAAGGCTACAACAACAATGGCAACAAAAGGGGGAAAAAATGGCCTCCAGGAGCAGTGAATTCATAGTGCAGGCACTGAGCCCAGCAATAACCCTGGAGGCAAAAAATAAAAATAAGTCATGGGATGTACACTCAACAGAAAAGGGCAGTTCCGTGTCGTTTAGGGTGACATGGGTGGAACTGGAGAAGATGATATTCAGTGAAGCCAGTCAGGAGGGGAAGGGCAGCTACAGAGGAGGTTCACTCGTGCAGAATGCAGAGACTTGGGCATATGTATGTGGGGGAGATGTTGACCTATTTCTGAGACAGGGAGAACAAGAGTGGTTATCTCTGGGGGTGGGGACGGGGACACAGACCTTTGGTGACGGGAGTGGTGAAAAAAAGTTTAATAGTGGTTATATGAGCAGACTTCTATACTACAGCTCTGAGGTTCCAGGTTCAATCTGCCAACCACTATAAACCATAGCTGGGAAATGCTCTGGTTAAAAATACATGGTGTGTGTGAGTGTGTGTGTGTGAGTGTGTGTATGTGTGTGAGTGTGCGTATGTGAATGTGTGTGTGAATGTGTGTGTATGTGAGTGTGTGTGTGTATGTGAATGTGAGTGTGCATATGTGAATGTGTGTGTGTGAGTGTGTGTATGTGAATGTGTGTGTGAATGTGTGTGTATGTGAGTGTGTGTGTATGTGAATGTGTGTGTGTGTGAGTGTGTGTGTATGTGAGTGTGTGTGTGTATGTGTGTGTGTGAATGTGAGTGTGTGTGTGTGTGAGTGTGTGTATGTGAATGAGTGTGTGTGTGTCTGTGTATGTGAGTGTGTGTGTGAGTGTGTGTATGTGAATGTGAGTGTGCGTATGTGAATGTGTGTGTGTATGTGAGTGTGTGTGTGTGTATGTGTGTGTGAATGTGAATGTGAGTGTGTGTGTGTGAGTGTGTGTATGTGAATGTGTGTGTGAATGTGTGTGTATGAGTGTGTGTGTGTATGTGAATGTGTGTGTGAGTGTGTGTGTATGTGAGTGTGTGTGTGTATGTGTGTGTGTGAATGTGTGTGTGAGTGTGTGTATGTGAATGTGTGTATGTGAGTGTGTGTGTGAGTGTGTGTGTATGTGAGTGTGTGTGAGTGTGTGTATGTGTGTGTGAATGTGAGTGTGCGTATGTGAATGTGTGTGTGAATGTGTGTGTATGTGAGTGTGTGTGTGTGAGTGTGTGTGTGAGTGTGTGTGTGTGTATGTGAATGTGTGTGTATGTGAGTGTGTGTGTATGTGAGTGTGTGTGTATGTGAATGTGTGTGTGAGTGTGTGTGTATGTGAGTGTGTGTGTATGTGTGTATGTGAATGTGACTGTGTGTGTGTGAGTGTGTGTATGTGAATGTGTGTGTATGTGAGTGTGTGTGTATGTGAGTGTGTGTGAGTGTGTGTATGTGTGTGTGAATGTGAGTGTGTGTATGTGAATGTGTGTGTGAATGTGTGTGTATGTGAGTGTGTGTGTGTGTGAGTGTGTGTGTGTGAGTGTGTGTGTGAATGCCAATGTGAGTGTGTGAGTGTGTGTGTATGTGTGAATGTGAGTGTGTGTGTGAGTGTGTGTGTATGTGAGTGTGTGTGTGAGAGTGTGAGTGTGTGTGTGAGTGTGTGTGTGTGTGTGTGTGAATGTGAGTGTGTGAGTGTGTGTGTGTATGTGAGTGTGAGTGTGTATGTGAGTGTGTGTATGTGAATGTGTGTATATGTGTGTATGTGAGTGTGTGTGTGAGTGTGAATGTGAATGTGAGTGTGTGTATGTGAATGTGTGTGTGAGTGTGTGTATGTGAGTGTGAGTGTGTATGTGAGTGTGTGTATGTGAATGTGTGTGTGAATGTGTGTGTATATGAGTGTGTGTGTGAGAGTGTGAATGTGAGTGTGTGTGTGAGTGTGTGTATGTGAGTGTTAGTGTGTGTGTATGTGAAAGTGTGTGTGAGTGTGTGTGTGTATGTGAATGTGTGTGTGAGTGTGTGTATGTGAGTGTGTGTGTGAATGTGTGTGTATGTATGTGTGTGTATGTGGGGGGTATCTGTGTGTGTTTGTGAGTGTGTGTATGTGTGTGTGAGTGTGTGTATGTGAATATGTATGTGAATGTGTGTGTATGTGTGTGTGAGTGTGTGTGTGTGAGTGTGTGTGTGTATGTGAATGTATGTGAGAGTGTGTGTGTGAGTTTGTGTGAGTGTATGTGTGTGTTGTGTGAGTCTGTGTGAGTCTGCATGTGTGTGTGTATGTGTGAGTGTTGTGTGAATGTGTGTATGTGAGTGTGTGAGTGTGTGTGTGAATGTGTGTATGTGAATGTGTGTGTGAGTTTGTGTGAGTGTATGTGTGTGTTGTGTGAGTCTGTGTGAGTCTGCATGTGTGTGTATGTGTGAGTGTTGTGTGAATGTGTGTGTATGTGAGTGTGTGAGTGTGTGTGTGTGTGTGAGTGTGAGTGAGTGTGTGTGTGAATGTGTGTGTATGTGAATGTGTGTGTATGTGAATGTGTGTGAGAGTGTGTGTGTGTTTGTGTGAGTGTATGTGTGTGTTTTGTGAGTCTGTGTGAGTCTGCATGTGTGTGTGTATGTGTGAGTGTTGTGTGAATGTGAGTGTGTGTGAGATTGTAAGTGTGTACATGTGTGTGTGAGAGAGATTGTGAGTGTGTGCATGTATGAATGTGCGTGTGAGTGTGTGTGCATATGTGTGTGTGTGTGCACACAAAGTGTGTGTCCTGCACATGCTAGATGCTTTCATAATAAAAAAAAAACCCAGTGTGGTGGAGGCTGTGGAGCCGTGCAGGTTGCTCTGTGGCCTTGTGATCTCCAGCAAGTAGAGGAACAGAGCTCCCTCAGGGTGCCGAGAAGCCCGTGGTGGGAGAGTGCGACTTGCACACGCAAGACCCCAACTTCGATGGCTGGCAGCACATATGCCACGGGACCTCCGTTCTCCCCCAGCCCTCTTAGTAAACAGACAGTTCTAACGTCTCAGGAGTTCCTGTTGCCTGGAGATCAAAAGGCCACGGCATGCACTTGGAAGCTGCCTACTCACACAGATCTAGCCTTGAAGTCTTTCTACCAAGTCTTCACGCACTGTCCCTCCCAGGACCTCGAGGGCCAGAGTCCCTGCAGCAAGTCCTCTTGCCTCCATGTCTTTGCTCAAGGTCCCCCCTTGACCTAAGATCAAGCATCGTCCTCCCTGAAGTCAACCTCCTCTTTCCCTGCCCCGACTCAGTCTGGCAAACTTCCCCGACTTGTCTTTCTCTCACCGTCCTTTGATCTATCTCATACTTTATGCTAACGTTTCATGATTATCTTGTATATAAGGACAACATTTTTAAAGGGCAGAAGCAGACCTGCCTTTGATGCCCCCTGGACTTTCCCACAAAAAAAAAAAAATGCTGTAGGACTGTGTGAACTAATCAATAAACAAAATCAGAGAAGAACAGCTTTCCTTTCCTTTAAAAAAAATTTATTTATTTGATTTTATGAGTGAGGGAGATCCTGAGAGAAAGCCCCAGAACCCTGCTGAGAGTAGAGGAGGCCTGAAAACATGGGGCACACAGGGGTGCAGTGCTGTGCTGCTGGGGGCTGACAACCAGTCTCAGAGAGGGCCATGCGGGCAGCAGCAAACACACATTTGTACACATGCACAGACATGCATGCACACAGAGAGATACATGTGCATGCACAGACACATGTGCACAGAGAGACACGTGTGCATGCACAGACACATGCACACAGAGAGACACGTGTGCATGCACAGATATGCATGCACACAGAGAGACACGTGTGCATGCACAGACAGAGAAGAACCCGCAGCCCTGCCTCACTTCTCATGAAGCCTTCCCCCTGCATGTTGCGACTGGGGGCTTGAACCTGGGTCCTTGTGCACTGTGATGTGAGCACTTGCTTAACCAGGTGCTCCACCAACTGGTCCTGTCTATTTCCTTCTTTATCTCCCACTCCCGTCTCAATTTCTCACTATCTCTATGTGATAATAAACAAATAAAAATACTTAAAGAAAAAAACGGACGTCTTTTCTTTGCCACTGTGGAGACCTGGGCATGAGCTCTCAGCCTCAGTTCCTACAGAACAAGCTGCTTCAAGGCCTTAGAGCAAACCCCTGTCAGCAGTCTGCACTGCAAACACACACCAGGAAGACGGCTGAGAACTTCTGTTCTGCCCAAGGCTTGTACTTCATTGTTCCAGCCCCAGCTGGAGAAGGGTGTCCAAACTGCTCTCCACTCTTGTTAAAAAAAAAAAAAAGGTCTTAAAATAGGATGGCCCCCCTTACGCTGGGTTAATTGGATGTGAAATACTCATAGCAGATTCTCAGGGAAAGACAGAACAGGGAGATGAAAGTCTGTGTTGGACCTGAGTGCTATATGATGCCCAACCTGCATTTATAAAAAGACGGGTTGTGGGTAGAACAAAAGGGCTGCATTTGAAGGCACAAAGCATTTTGTTTGGAAAAGTCCCCCTTCAGTTTGGCAAACTAAGTTATCTGTGTTTAACAGAGACAGAGGTCCTTTATCATCATGGCATTCATTTATCTAAATTTTTACAGCAGCAGTGATGTTGCTATTTCTAAACAATTTCTTTAATGGTTAAGGCGCTGGCTACAGGTCATGACTCAGGCAAAAGAAAGACAATGATGCTGGTCTCCTTAGATGCACAGACGTTGGGAGCTGAGCAGTAGCGCAGCGGGTTAAGTGCAGGTGGCACAAAGCGCAAGGACCAGCACAAGGATCCTGATTCGAGCTCCCGGCTCCCCACCTGCAGGGGAGTCACTTCACAGGCGGTGAAGCAGGTCTGCAGGTGTCTGTCTTTCTCTCCCCCTCTCTGTCTTCCCCTCCTCTCTCCATTTCTCTCTGTCCTGTCCAACAACAACAACATCAATAACAACAGCAATAACTACAACAATAAAAAAAAAACAAGGGCAACAAAAGGGAATAAATAAAATATTTTTTTAAAAGAAGCATAGACATCACCCAGGTAACTACAGCAGCAGGAACACATTAGCCATCAGTGCTCAGAGGCTTGTCCTACCCAGAGAGGGCTCTGCTCAATCCTAGCTGTCCTCTGTGCACTGAAAGCATCCCGTACACACCCTCCCAAAGTGTTCTAATTTCTGTGCTTTGCTTTGCTTTCTTTTTTTTTCCCTCACCAGGGCACGGCTCAACTCTGGCTTTTGGTGGCATCTGAGAACTAACCCAGGACCCTGGAGCCTTAGGCATGGAAGTCTTTGCAGAACCACTATACTATCACCCAGCCCTAATTTTCTTTCTTTTTACCCCACATTTATTTCTTTACTGCAGTGTGTATTTCTTATCTGTCTCTTTGTTAAGGAACTCAATTAATAACCAAGATGACTGAAGATGAGCTGGGTGGAGGAAGGAAGGAGCCTTTTATTTAGGTGCCAGCCAGGAGCTCAGATCACTCTGCTAACTCTGGTCCTGAGCAAAGGGACGGTACAGGCTTCTATGGGGAGCAGGCTTGAGAGCGAAGGCGTCATCACAGAAGGAGAGGCCGCAGGTTAAAAGGTGGGACTTGGGCCCACTGCTCAGGGTCTGGCTGCCTGGGTTACTATTATCTTTCCTGCAGAGCTGTGTTTGGGGAGGTTTAGCCTCAGCCTAAGCTACACCACTGGGGGGGGTGCCTTTAGGAATCAGAAGCTGCCAGGATTAGAGCAGCCGCCTTCTCAGTCAAAGCTCAGTCTGACTGTCATTGTCTCTACTCAGAATCACTTGCTCACCCAGGGAAGGCCGGCCTGCACTAGCCACCTGCACTCTCTCAGACTTTCTACACATCCTCAACCCTTTATTATATTTTCAGTCCTTCTGTCCTGTGTTGAGGCCTACTTACAGATGCATCACAACCAGATTATAAGCACATAGTATAAGCATCCCCGGGGGCTAAATACTGGATATTTCCCATCATCCTTCACTACCCATAAGCACTATGGAGACGAACCCTGGCTGTGGTGTTTTCAGTCTCTGTGTACCTAGTGGGAGCACAGCAAACCTGATACAGGTGGCCAATAAATTTCTGTAGTTAACAAAGGATGAATGGCGCACATGAGCAAGTCCTAAAAACAACAGGAATGACCCAGTGTTGTTTAGGTTTGGGCCTCCAGCAGGCCGGGCTGGGTTCGCAGTGGTTCGCAGAGACGACCAGAGACACACGGCTGGGCAGAGAGGTTTTATTCACGAGCGGGCAAACATGTGCTCTCCTGTCTTTCTGCTCTGGCAGCAGAGAGAGACCCTTAAACTAATCACCACACAGATCTGTCCTGCATCCCCTCACGCGGCCGCCCCAAGAACTCCAGAACTACGTAGCATCGGGGGCGGGGAGAAAGAGAGCCTGCGAAACTGGCAAGGGCCAAACCAAAATGAAACATACCAACAATTCCTCCTTTTCTTTTTAACTAAATGACCACAGTATCAGGGGTGTGGGGTGAACAGAAACCTATATCGTACAGGCATTTCCAAAAAAGAAACTGGCACAAACATGGAGGAACATGTAAGACAAGAACCAGTGTGCTGCCAAGGGAAGGCCTGAGGGGGACCTTTTTTTGCCTCTGGGGGGCGTTACTTGCCTCAACGGGCATTTTTTTTTCCTGTGGGCATTACCTAGCATGGTGGGGTATGGCCTAGAATCCCAAGGTAGCTGGCTGCAGTCAGTCTTTGAGAAAACCAGCAGCATAAAGGGAAGCTGCAAAGTGTCCAAGAGGTGTACCAGTTGAGTCCGATAGAAATGCCAGTCCAAAGCAGATGTCCACGGAAGAATGCCAGGGGGTGGAGCGTTGTATGAGGAAGGTCAGCTGCTGGAATTCTGCTTTTCTGTAGAGAACTTGACAGCTGCAATTTACTTACTATGAAACAAACTTGTAGCAGGTTAGAAGTTTACCACAATTCATAACTCTATTACAATCATTAGCATAAACATAGCACAATCTAATGTTTTTAATTGAGAAGGAATTTGAGAATTTTACATATCAACAAGCCTATTTAACCTTTTGTTACACCCATTCAAGATGGAGACACACCCTAGGTGTGCACAGTTTTTCTTTTTTTTAGACTAACTTAATTAAAATATATTGATTTTTAACTAATTTTTAACTCAGACTTTTAATGTAAGTTAATTTTACCTTTACGAGAACTATGTTGAAAACCTT
This sequence comes from Erinaceus europaeus, assembly GCF_950295315.1. Classification (NCBI taxonomy): domain Eukaryota; kingdom Metazoa; phylum Chordata; class Mammalia; order Eulipotyphla; family Erinaceidae; genus Erinaceus; species Erinaceus europaeus. Next base: position 133,176,002 of record NC_080168.1, on the reverse strand, counting down.
TTTCATTTAACTCTGTCTGGTAAGAATATAGCCTTAAAGTTACATTTTTAACCTTAAAGTTAATGTTTACCAAACTTTAAACACACGTAAACATGGTCTTTAATACACAGGGAGAGAAACCTTTGTTACGAAGACATGTCATTTTAAATTTAATGAATTTAGATCTGTACTGTCTTAGTTGTTGGGGGGGTCACCATCCGGAGGTGGCCTCCCGTGCAGCTCCACTTCTAGGAATCTCTGAACGAATCTCTGCGTATTCTAGCTCTTCTGCCTTCAGACCCAAGCTGGAGATCTTGGCCAGGGGGCCCAGTTTCAGTACGGAGCCCGTGGTCTCCAGGTGGTCCAGGATCTGCCCAGACTTCATAGCAGGAGGGCAGGCAGGCCAGCCGGGCAGAAGGCGTGGGACAAGGTGCCCTGGGGTGGCGGCCATGATGGGCTTTGCCCACCACGTCTGCTGCCCTGCTCCCGGCGGCTGAGCAGCATGGAGGGAGCCCACGCCCAATGCCCCGCGCCACGCGGCGGAAAGCCGGCTCATGCGGGCTGGCTTTGGCCTCTTGCGGGCTGACGTTGGGCGGAAACCACAGAGTGGTCCAGAGATAAATGTTCCAGAAATAGCGAAACAGTCTCGTGAAGAAAGGGCAGAGGCCTTTGGAGATATCTTCACAAGCAGAAGAGAAGGACATAGTGCATAGGCAGCCAAATTGTCACTTATCTGGGGGATGGGCAGGTCACGCCCCACATTGGGCGCCATATGTTGTTCAGGTTCAGGGCTCCAGCAGGCCGGGCTAGCTTCACGACGGTAGACAGAGACGGCCAGAGACACATGGCTGGGCAGAGAGGCTTTATTCACGAGTGGGCAAACATGTGCTCTCCTGTCTTTCTGCTCTGGCAGCAGAGAGAGACCCTTAAACTAATCACCACACAGATCTGTTCTGCATCCCCTCACGTGGCCGCCCCAAGAACTCCAGAACTACGTAGCATCGGGGGCGGGGAGAAAGAGGGCCCGTGAAACTAGCAAGGGTCAAACCAATTCTCCTGGCGGGGGGGAAGGAGACCAAACCAAAATGAAACATACCAACAACCCAGTTTATACTGTGTGCTGCTAGATAGAAAAGGGCAACACAGAGAATTTTGGAGGGTTGTGTGGTGGTGCACGCAGTTAAGCCCATATCCTACTAAACACAAGGACTGGGTTCAAGCCCCCAGTCCCCACCTGCAGGGAGAAAGCTTCACAAGTGCTGAGGCAGGTCTGCAGGTGTCTCTGTGTCTCTCTGTCTCTCCCCTCTCTGTCTTCCACACCTCTCTCAATTTCTCTCTGTCCTATCCAACAGCAGCAGCAGCAACAACAGCAATGGGAAAAAATGACCTCCAGGAGCAGTGGATTCATAGTGCAGGCCCCAGGCCCCAAGCCCCAGCGATAACCCTGGAAGCAAAAAGAAAGAAAAGAAAAGAGAGAGTAAGGAAAAAAGAAAGAGAGAAAGAAAGAAAGAAAGAAAGAAAGAAAGAAAGAAAGAAAGAAAGAAAGGAGAGTAACAAAAGGTGGGTCAGGAGAGGCAAACTACATCCTCTTGACCATCCATTCACAAGAGCTAAACCCATTGTTAGTTATCTTCCCAGCTAGCCAGTTAGTTAGTTTTCTGTTCTAGGGAATGAACCCACAGCACACTTAGCCCTTACATTGTTGGGCCAACTTCCAGTCTGATTATTTTTTTCTTTTTCTTTTCTTTTATTTACCTTTTTTTTTTACTTTTATTAGTGACTTAGTATTGATTTACAAAATTATAAGATAACAAGAGTATAATCCCACATTGTTCCTACCACCAGATTTCTGTATCCCCATTCCCTCCATTGGAATTTACAGTATTCTCCCAAGGTCACAGATATGGGTTGACTATTATTTCTATAACTATCTATCTTTATATATAATTGCTCATTCTTTTCCATGGTCCTGTCTTCTCTTCACTACTTCCAAATGTCCTTCCTCTTTCCTCTTCTCCCAGTCAGCTATTTTTACTGTGTTCCCCAGGAGAGACCACAGCCCAGGGCAGTAGGGCCGTGCACATCACAGCAAAGTGGGAGAGCACCCAGGTGAGTGAGTTGGCCAGCCAGCCCCTCTGTGATCTTCTATATTCTTCTGGGGGGGGGGAGAGGAGGAGAGAGATAGGGGAAGGGGGAACAAGAGGCAACAGCTGGGAGCAGGGTACACCTGCTTCAGCACACACGACCATGCCCATGGACCCAGGTTCAAACCCCCACTCCCCACCTGCAGGGGGGACATTTCACAAGTGATAAAACAGGAGCAGTTGATTCATAGTGCCGGCACCAAACCCCAGAGACAACCCTGGAGGCCAAGAAAAAAATCCATCCTTCTATAAATAAAAATATTTTTAAAAGCAATCTGTCACTTCACTGTCCATGGAGTGGACAGTCCCTGTTCTCTGGAGCTGCCCATGGTGTCCCATGTGGTACAGGGGATCTAACCCAGCCAGGTGCACAAGCGCCTGCAGCACCCCCAGAACCATCTCCTATCCCAAGAGCTGAGCCTTTGACTAGAACCTTTAAAGCTGGGGAAGTTGTGAGAATCTTTGGAGCATGAAGGGAGGAGGACATGACAAGGGGGTGGTCAGAGGTCAAGAGATGTTAGCAGATAAATGAGGGAGAGTTGATGGAAGCCGGCCTCTCTATGTGTGAGGAGACACACAGGACAGGGCGCGTGGTCTGAATGTGGAGGGGTGGGGGAGGGGCTGTAAGAGACCCCCGAGTTTGGGGGAAGGTTAGAAGTTGCAGACGGCCTCCCCCATGTGTCCTGGAGCCTCCCCTCCCCAGAGCCCTGCCCCTCTAGGGAAAGACAGACACAGGCTGGGGGTGTGGATCCACCTGCCAACACCCATGTCCAGTGGAGAAGCAATGACAGAAGCCAGACCTCCCACCTTCTGCTCCCCATAAAGATCTTTGGTCCACACTCCCAGAGGGATAAAGAACAGGGAAGCTTCCAATGGAGGGGATGGGACAGGGAACTCTGGTGGTGGGAACTGTGTGGAATTATACTCCTCTTATCCTACAGTCTTGTCAGTCATTATTAAATCACTAATAAAATCAATAAAAAATTTAAAGAAGTTGTCCCAGTGATTCCCAAAGCAGAGGAACTTCATGGCATAAGGAGAGCCTCTCCCTGCCCCTCTGCTGCGTGGGTAAGGGGTTAAGCCATGAAGCCATCCCTAAAGGACCAAGAAAGAAACAAAGAAGTAATTGATGGGTTTGGGGAAATGGTTCAAGGAGCTGAGGCTGTCAGTTCTGAAGGACAGTGCCAGTCCTCCACTTGACGACACCATTGTCAGTGAGAACTGTACCCAGCTGTTCTCTGTCACCACAAAGGAGACAAAGACGGGAAGGCTTCAACTGCAGCACCAGCAGTCCCAATTAGGGTCCAAGAACATCTTTCTGTGGGAGACAAACAATGCAGTTGTTAACCATGGAGGGAACAGATGATGAGGGGAGACAGAGTAGAGCCAGCCCTCCCGCTCAATTAGATCCAAGTGGTGCAGAGACCAACCTGAGTTCAGTTTAGTCACCGTTTTCTGTAAGCCAGTGTCTTTATTTTAAAATTGGGAGGAGGTGGGAGAGGGTCATATACAGTTCCTAATAAAATGAAAAGAGATCTTCTGAGTAAAAATATTTAGAACAGAGTCCAACATACAGTACATTGTAAATTAACAGCAAAGGGCATTCTATAGAGTCAAATAACGTCCATGAAGCACAAAAGCCCAAGTTGTTGTTGTTGTTTCCAGCATCAGGGAATGAACTGAAGGCCTTAGGTGCAGCCCTCTGTAGCCCCTGTTCTCCCCTCATGCTTAGAGACAGTGAGGAGGAGACGGGGTGAGGCACCACTCTGCCGGAGTTCCCTGTGCAGCCCTGGATGCTGGAGATCAAAGCCGTGGCTGCACCGGGGTGAGGGGGCGTTCCAGCAGCCCGAGTTAGGCAGGTGGCCACATGGAGTGGCACCCAAGATCTCCTTGAGTGAAGCAGGCACCCCAAGAGTCTCATCAATAGTTTTATGGACACAGCCTTAGGATAAAATTCTAACTGTTCTGAAATCAATCTTGAGTCTTTCTGCTCCTCTGCTCCGGTGGTAAAGACTAGGGTGGGAGGTAGAGAGCATAATGGTTCTGCAAAGAGACTCTTATGCCTGAGGCTCCAGAGTGCCAGGTTCAATCCCCCAAACTGTCAACTAGAGCTGAGCAGGGCTTTAGACGAGATCGGGCGTGTTCAGGGTGGTATGGCCGTAGACTGAGCAGGGCTTTAGGAAGGAAGGAAGGAAGGGAAGGAGGGAGGAAGGAAGGAAGGAAGGAAGGAAGGAAGGAAGGAAGGAAGGAAGGGAGGAAGAGTAAAAGACTCCTGGAGCTAGGATCAGTTGGCGGGGCACCAGGCTGAGTGCACATGTCACAGGGCACAAGGACTTGGCTTCGAGCCCTGGTCTCCACCTGCAGGAGGAAAGCTTTGCAAGTGGTGAAGCAGGACTTCAGATGTCTGTCTCTCTCCCTATCTATCATCCCCATCCTCTCTCAATTTATGGCTGTCTCTATTCAATAAATAAATAAAGATAATATATTCTTTGCCTCCAGGGTTACTGCTGGGGCTCGGTGCCTACACTACAAATCCACTGCTCCTGGAAGCTATTTTTTCCCTTTTGTTGCCCTTGTTGTTCATCATTGTTGTTAATGTTATTGTGTTGTTGTTGGATAGGACAGAGAAAAACTGAGAGAGGAGGGGAAGACAGAAAGGAGAGAAAAATAAACACTTGCAAACCTGCTTCACTGCCTGTGAAGTGACTCCCCTGCAGGTGGAGAGCTGGGGCTTGAACCGGAATCCTTACGCCAGTCCTTGTGCTTCACACCATGTGCACTTAACCTGCTGCACTACTGCCCAGCCCCCCAAAATAATAATTTTTATTAAAAAAAAGACTTTAAAAAGGCATCTGGAGTCCGTCATGCTCCAGGAAAGCACGTATCCAACAAGCCCACACTCAAGCATCTCAGAACAGAAGCATCATGAATCCCTGAGAATAGTAGGAAGTCATCCAGTTAAGTCTAGATTTCTCCTTTTGACCAGTAGAATATTTTAATATTAATTCTTTTCATATTTCTTTGTAAAATACATTTATTTATTTACTTGTATATTTCAGATAGAGACATAAATTCAGAGATGGAGAGAGAGATAGGGAGAGAGGAAGAGAGAGAGAGGGAGAGAGAGGGAGAGAGAGGGAGAGGCCTACCACCGCTCAGGAAGCTCTCCCCCTGTAGGTGGGGACCAGAGCCTTGAACCCAGATCCTTTCACTATAATGTGGGTGCTCAACCAGGTGTGCCACTGGCCAGCCCCTCAGTGTTTCTTTATTCTGCGTTGGGGTTTCCAGAATACTGGGTACTTGAAAGAATCGTCCAAACTAGAAAGTAGAAGGTGAGTGAGAACTCGTCCCACTCAGCCCTGGGGAGTGGGGGCACTAGAGCTCGGCTCTGGGCCAGGGCAGTCAGACCTCAAAGCCCCGAGCCCCCTGAGCACGGCACACATGCCTGGGACGCAGGCTCCCCACGGGCTGGGACAGTGGGATGAATCTGCACAAGTTCTGGGACCAAGTCCCAAGAGCTACTAATATTTGATTTCTTTTTAAATCTTATTAGTGATTTAATATTGATTTAAAAATTATAAGATAACAAAGTTATACTTTCATAACGTTCCCACCACCAGAGTTCTCCCTTGGAAACTGCAGTAGTTCTCCAGAGATCACAGATACAAACTCACTATTAGTTCCGTAACTGTCTAGATTTATATATATTTACCCTTTCTCCCCCTATGGTCCTGTCTTCTCTTTCTTTTTATGTCACACATACTGCTTCTGAGTGTCCTCCCCCCCCCTTTTTTTTCTTATTCTTCTCTCTCTGGGTCCTGATGGAGTTCAGGGCCCTCTGGTCATCTTCCCCTGTCATCTCTCCGCCTCTGGGAGTCTGGACCCAGGATCATTTGGGAAGCAGAAGGTGGGAGCTCTGGCTTCTGTCATTGCTTCTCCACTGGACATGGGTGTTGGCAGGTGGATCCACACCCCCAGCCTGTGTCTGTCTTTCCCTAGTGGGGCAGGGCTCTGGGGAGGGGAGGCTCCAGGACACACGGGTGAGGGCGTCTGCCCAGGGGAGTCAGGGTGGTGTCATGGCAGCATCTGCAGCTTGGTGGTTGAGGCTTAGTGAGTTTCTGGAGAGATCCTGGTTGATTTTGTTGAGTTTTCAGGCGATTCTTTCATTCCCCCCCTCCCAGTTTATCAGGAGAAGCCCCTACCCTATATCCATGCCTCAGTATTTAATTTCTTACCTGCCTGGGAAAAGGGAAAATGAGATTGTCTTTAACGTACTTGAGTTGCTGTCCTGAGCTTTAAAACTGCTCACCCCAGGGCTGGGAAGACAGCATAATGCATACACAAACAATTTTCATGCCTGAAGCTCTGAGGTCCCAGGTTTAATCCCCAGCACCATCATAAGCCAGAACAGAGTAGGGTTTTGGTAGAAATAAATAGATAGATAAATAAATAAATAAATAAAATGAGCCTGCTGCTCACTACTGGCTGGACAGTAAGGCTGAGCCTGTGCAGCTGTGGCCCGACTTTTCCTGGGCCGGGCAGAACGGCACCATTGAGAGCCCTGCTTCCAACATGTCACCAGTTTAGTCCGCAGGCCTGCATCTGCCAGTCAGATCTACTCTCTGGATCTAAGGCCTTGGACTGATGTTTGTTTTACCAGAGCAAACCTCAGCTCTTGCTTATGGTGGTGCAGGGGATTAAATCAAGAACTTTGAAGTCTCAGGCATGAGATATTATTGTTATTATTATTATCACTATTGTTATTATTATTATTATTATCATTTTGCTTAACTATTATGCTGTCTCCCCAGCCCACTGGATGGATGTTTTGCAAGCAGGACTAAAGCAACAAGGGAAAGATGAGGTGAAATCTATCCCAGCCTCTGGGGTTTTCCATCTCACAAATAAATTCATTTTCCATCTCACAAATAAATTCATTCCAACTGAAATGAATCATCCATCATACTGGGAGACCATAAGACAAGGTGACAATTGGGGAAACACATCTCACTGGAGAGTGATGATTTATTTCAGACAGAAGGTACTGTCAGCCCACCCTCCTTCCTGTCTCTAGGTGGAGGGAGGGAGCGTGCCTATCAGATTCAAGGACCGGATATCACGGATGCAGCTGGAAACAGCAAATGCTTTGTTATTTTTAACAAAGCCCATTTTCAAAGCTTGTCACTCTGTCGCTGCACTTAGAGAAAATGAGACTGCCGTCAGAACTAGGCCCAGCATTACTTCATAAAGGGAACTGGATTGCTACTCACTGCATTTTAATCATGAGGTTGAATTCTGTGATGCTCTCCCTTTCCTTTTCTCTCTCTGATGAAGATTCTTGGAAATGTCTTCTGTCCTTCCTGCTCTTGGAAGTCCACAGCTATGAGCCCAGAGCCCCTCAGCGTTCCCTCCTGGTGGAGCCGAGCCTTCAGTCAGACTCTCTGAATCACTCTGGTGATATCTTCTCTCTGTGAATCCACAGCCAATGAGCCAAGACAACTGACTGCAGGTTTCTCCTTCTTCCTTCCTTCCTTCCTTCCTTCCTTCCTTCCTTCCTTCCTTCCTTTCTCTTTCTTTTTAAATTGTGTTAGTGATTTAATATTGATTTACAAAATTACAAGATAACAGGGGTATAATTCCACACTGTTCCCTGCACCAGAGTTCTGTGTCCCTACTCCCTCCACTGGAAGCCACAGCCGTTCTCCAAAGGCTGCAGATATGGGCTGACTACTATTTCTACAACTATCTGTCTAGATTTATTTATATTTTCCCATTTTCTCCATGGTCTCATCTTCTCTTCCTGTCCAAGTCACACCTGCACCTTACTCCATCCAAATGTCCCTCTCTTTTTCTCTTCTCTCCCTGGGTCCTGATGGAGTTGGAGTTCAGAGCCCTCTGGTCATCTCCCCCTATCATTTCTCCTCCACTGGGAGTGTGGACTAGCATTCTGTCTTTCTTCACCGCTCACAAAAGCTTTCTCCCTGCAGGTGAGGACCAGGGACTTGAACCTGGGTCCTTATGCACTGTAACATGTGCGCTCAACCAGGTGCACCACCAGCTGGCCCCTGAACCTCAGTTTCCTAATATGTCACATGAGGCTAAGAGTTCAAGTGGCTTGAGACATCTATAAAGATTGAATAAGTTAGTGTACAGAAAGTGCCTCGCACTGCCTGGCACCTAAGTATTTCCGAGTCACTGCTGGTGATGAAAAAGATCCGTACAACAAACATTTCCTCGCACTAGCCCCCGGTCTCTGAGGGTGGCTGTGCTTGGTTTCCATGGACAGTAAATGGACATCTCTGAAACCTCAGGATTCAGATTAATTTGAAACCGTTTCCTCTTGGTTCTCTCCCAAGATTCTCGGCGCTGTTCCATCACCGCGGTTGCTGAGCCCTCTTGTCTAATTATAAACTAAGTTCTGGCTTGTTAGCAGGAAAGACTTTCTCAGGCTCTGTTCTGTAAACAATGACAGAGAAATCACAGATGCTTTGGAAATTGGGAGGGGTCTCTCAGATTGGAGGATGTGTGTGTGTGATGTGTGTGTGTGTGTGTGTGTGTGTGTGTGTGTGTTTGTACCTATATCTATCTATCTAGATAGACAGATATAGATAGATAAACACTTTAATCTTAAAGACCCCAGTAATGACTCTGGCTGTAAAGGTTGTAGCTCAGCTAAAAAGAAGTACAGCACCTTAGGATTTCCTCCTCGGCAGCATCATCCCACTGTGTTAAAATGGTTGCTTTTTCAAAGATGTGTTTGTCTTGTTATGTACTTAAATGCGAACATGTTCATTGCTGGCCCGAGGTGCTGTGAGGACTGCCCTGGAGCCCTGGGTCTCACGCGCGACCGTCCGGCGTGCTCCCGCCTCACTCCACCTGGCGCACCTGAAGTTCCTGCTCTCTGCCGTTGCTCCTGTCAGAGAAAGCTCCTCACAGACTGACCGCAGGTCTCATTCAACGTTGTTTCCTGGCCCTGGCCCTGGCCCCGTGGGAGGCACATAGTAGATGTTGGGTGGTGTCTGTAGTGTCAGGGAACCAGTGGCTGGAAGGAGGCCCACTGGCAAGAATCAGAACGAGTGCATTTGTCTCTCTCTTCTTCACAGTGCCTGAATAGTGAATGGATATAATTTAACTAAGACCACTTCAAACATAAAAGACTTTTTTTTTTTGCCTCCAGGGCTATCGCTGGGGCTCTGTGGCTGCACCACGAATCCACTGCTCCTGGAGGCTTTTTTTTTTTTTTTTGCCTTTGTTGCCCTTATGTTTGCTTTTTTTTTATCATTGTTATGGTTATTATTATTTATTTATTATTATATATAGCATTGCTATCATTGTTGTCGGACAGGACAGAGAGAAATCGAGAGAGGAGGGGAAGACAGAGAGGGGAGAGAAATATAAGACACCTGCAAACCCCAGGGACCCCGCCACAGATGGGGAGCCAGGAGCTCCACTGGGATCCTTAAGCTAGTCCCTGCGCTTCACACCATGTGCGCTTAACCCGCTGCACTGCCACCCGACTCCCTCAAGTATAACTTTTACGCTTACAGCACACAATATTCACTTTACTGAATCCCAAACTCAGTTTTAAGAGAACTTTCAAAGCTGTGCCCAGCATGGAAGACCTCTTTGTCACTGCCCACCAAACACTTTCAGCCTTTCAGCTTGTACCTGCTGTGGTAGGGACCCTCGGCCTTGCACTCTCCCTGGCTGATGAAGGAGGCTTGGGCAGACGCCACAGACTGAGAGCAGGGAGGACACAGCAGACTGAGAGCAGGGACACAGCAGACTGAGAGCAGGGAGGACACAGCAGACTGAGAGCAGGGAGGACACAGCTCGAGCCAGACCATGCTCCTCCTGGAGCCCAGGCACATTTGCAAGATGGGGAAGCCTGCCAGGCTTCTCTCACTATAAACACCCAGGAGACTTGGGAAACAGCTCATCCTCAACTGATTTCAAAGGTCACAAGCCAGTGGAAAGTTGAAGGCTTATTCTGGCTATTCCATTCATGAACATATATTTTAAAAACATATATTTAGTTTTTATTATTATTGGATAGAAACAGAGAAAAATTGAGGGGAGAAGGTTGAGGGAGAGAGACAGAGAGAGACACCTGTATCCCTGTTCACCTCTTAATAAGCTTCCCCCCCTGCAGGTGGGGACCGAGGGCTCGAACCCAGGTCCTTGCACATGGAACACGTGTGCTCAACCAGATGCTCCACTAAGGTTCACCTGGTGAGGAGCCTCCCTGCCATGCAGGCACTTAGCTCTCAAATGAAGCTCAATCTCTTCCTGTACACCTGCACCAGCACATCTAGGAAACCAGCCTCCTGAGTCTTCCCTTTCCCAGACATGAGAGCTAGTGAGGTTCAAGGTCTATCAAGGACCTTGTCATCCTTCTCCCTCGCCTCCTCATTGGGACAGAGGAGGGAGAAGGCCTTCACTTTCTGATGCAGAAAGACACCCCAAGTCTCTTTCCTTTCCCTCCCCTCCCTAGTCTTTGCCCGGATGCAAAGATTTTATTTAGGTCTTCTCTCAAAGCAAAGCACCTCCCTTCCCAAGAAGGCACCACACTAGCTGTCCCAACAGGCACTTGCCGCATGGGGAGATTCCCAACTGTTTCTCAGTACGTGCTCTCCTTGTGGGCACTGGTTTAGTTAATGAGTATTTTATGAAGTGCCGAGATCTTGCAGCTGTGCAGTATTGCTTGGTGGTCTTCTTTTCCTTATAATTTTTCATTATCTTTATTCATTGAATCACCAGAAATTGACAGGAAGGGGGAGATAGAGAGGGAGAGAGACAGACACCTGCAGCCCTGCTGTACCACTCATGAAGCCTCCCCCTGCAGGTGGGGACCAGGGGCTCGAACCCGGGTCCTTTTGCATTGTAGCATGTACACTCAACTGGAGGCACCACCACCTGGCCCCCCCGGCCCAATTTTCTTTCCTTTCTTTTTTTGAATACTTTGTAAAAAATTAATAAGAAGTTGCATTTATTGAATAATTAATTCAAGGATTATATTGAGTAATAGATATAAAGATACAGAGAAACCAAGAGGGAAAGGGGAGATAGAGAGACACAGGAACTGGGTGGTGGTGCATCTGGCTGAACACACACATCATAATATCCAAGGACACAGGTTCGAGCCCCCAGATGGCACCAGCAGAGGGGAGGCTCCATGAGTGGTGAAGCAGTGCTGCAGGTGTCTGTCCCTCTCCTTCTATGTCTCCCTCTTCCTCTCAATTTCTGGATGGCTCTGTCAAATAAATAAAGGTAGTAACTAAAAAAAGAGAGAGGGGGAGAAAGAGAGACATTTGCAGCACTGCTGCGCCACTGGTGAAGCTTTCCCTCTGCAGGTGGAGATCTGAAGCTTGAACCCAAGTCTCTGGGCATTTTAACATGCTCTGGTTTCTCTGCTTAGAGAGAGACACAGAGGAAAGTAACCATGAGAGCAAGACTAGAGCCCTGGACAGCTCTGACATATGGCGTTGCCTGGGACTAAAGCTGGGACCCCAGAGCCTCAGGCAGAAAGTCTGCACAACCATCACACTGTCCCCAGACTCAGGCAGAAAGTCTTTGCACAACCATCACACTGTCCCCAGAGCCTCAGGCAGGAAAGTCTTTGCACAACCATCACACTGTCCCCAGACTCAGGCAGAAAGTCTTTGCACAACCATCACACTGTCCCCAGAGCCTCAGGCAGGAAAGTCTTTGCACAACCATCACACTGTCCCCAGACTCAGGCAGAAAGTCTTGGCACAACCATCACACTGTCCCCAGACTCAGGCAGAAAGCCTTTGCACAACCATCACACTGTCCCCAGAGCCTCAGGCAGAAAGTCTTTGCACAACCATCACGCTGTCCCCAGACTCAGGCAGAAAGTCTTTGCACAACCATCACACTGTCCCCAGAGCCTCAGGCAGGAAAGTCTTTGCACAACCATCACACTGTCCCCAGACTCAGGCAGAAAGTCTTGGCACAACCATCACACTGTCCCCAGACTCAGGCAGAAAGCCTTTGCACAACCATCACACTGTCCCCAGAGCCTCAGGCAGAAAGTCTTTGCACAACCATCACGCTGTCCCCAGACTCAGGCAGAAAGTCTTTGCACAACCATCACACTGTCCCCAGAGCCTCAGGCAGGAAAGTCTTTGCACAACCATCACACTGTCCCCAGACTCAGGCAGAAAGTCTTTGCACAACCATCACACTGTCCCCAGAGCCTCAGGCAGAAAGTCTTTGCACAACCATCACGCTGTCCCCAGACTCAGGCAGGAAAGTCTTTGCACAACCATCACGCTGTCCCCAGACTCAGGCAGAAAGTCTTTGCACAACCATCATGCTGTCCCCAGACTCAGGCAGGAAAGTCTTTGCACAACCATCACACTGTCCCCAGACTCAGGCAGAAAGTCTTTGCACAACCATCACGCTGTCCCCAGACTCAGGCAGAAAGTCTTTGCACAACCATCACACTGTCCCCAGAGCCTCAGGCAGAAAGCCTTGGCATAACCATCACACTGTCCCCAGAGCCTCAGGCAGGAAAGTCTTTGCACAACCATCACACTGTCCCCAGACTCAGGCAGAAAGTCTTTGCACAACCATCACGCTGTCCCCAGACTCAGGCAGAAAGTCTTTGCACAACCATCACACTGTCCCCAGACTCAGGCAGGAAAGTCTTTGCACAACCATCACGCTGTCCCCAGACTCAGGCAGAAAGTCTTTGCACAACCATCATGCTGTCCCCAGACTCAGGCAGGAAAGTCTTTGCACAACCATCACACTGTCCCCAGACTCAGGCAGAAAGTCTTTGCACAACCATCACGCTGTCCCCAGACTCAGGCAGAAAGTCTTTGCACAACCATCACACTGTCCCCAGAGCCTCAGGCAGAAAGCCTTGGCATAACCATCACACTGTCCCCAGAGCCTCAGGCAGGAAAGTCTTTGCACAACCATCACACTGTCCCCAGACTCAGGCAGAAAGTCTTTGCACAACCATTACACTGTCCCCAGACTCAGGCAGAAAGTCTTTGCACAACCATCACACTGTCCCCAGAGCCTCAGGCAGAAAGTCTTTGCACAACCATCACACTGTCCCCAGACTCAGGCAGGAAAGTCTTTGCACAACCATCACACTGTCCCCAGACTCAGGCAGAAAGCCTTGGCACAACCATCACACTGTTCCCAGACTCAGGCAGAAAGTCTTTGCACAACCATCACACTGTCCCCAGACTCAGGCAGAAAGCCTTGGCACAACAATCACACTGTCCCCCCAGCTTACCACACATGCACTCTGCACATGCATTTTGTCACATGCAACAAGGATGCCAGGGTGCCGCCACCTAGTCTCTAAACATTACTTTTCTATCAGTCTGTTTTCTACCTGACCCCAGCCTCCAGCACTCACCTAGTCTCATTCCGGACAGACAGAGGGAGAGAGCACTGCAGAAAGCACAGCACCGTGCCTCCATCCATAGAGCTTCCCCGGCGCTGCCCTAGTGTTCCCGTAAGGTCCCTGAAATCCAGCCCTGTCTTTATGCACACACAGGAAGGCCTGCACTCTACTGGACAAACTGTCTCTGGTCTCTTGTGACCTACTTCCGAATGATTTTTAGGGAGAGAGAGAGACAGGTATGGAAAGAGAAGAGACACCTGCACTGCGCCACCATCTGTGAGCTCTGCAAGCACCCATGACCCTTCCATGTGTACCAGGCCCCAGATCTCAGACATGGCTCTGCCCTGCTGGGTGACCACCTCCCAGCCCTGTGTCATGGACTTGGAATCAGAGAGCTTTGGATCCGTGTGCACCTGTGTTCATAGTATGATTTGTAACAGCCGAAACCTGCAAGCAACCCAGGTGTTGTGGCTGAGTAAGTTCTATACACAGTGGAATACTACTCAGCTATTAAAAATTATGAATTCACCTTCTTCACCTCATCTTGGATGGAGCTTGGAGGAATCTTGTGAAGTGAGATCAGCCAGAATGAAAAGGATGAAGATGGGATTATCTCACTCATGGACAGAAGTCGAAAATAACAGAAGGGGAAACACACAGCAGACTGGACTGGGGTTGGTGTATTGCACCAAAGTCAAGGACTCTGGGGTGGGGGAAAGGGCTCAGGTCCTGGAACATGATGGCAGAGGAGGACCTAGTGGGGGTTGAATTGTGATGTGAAAACTGGGAAATGTTATGCATGTACAAACTATTGCATTTACTGTCAACTGTAAACAATCCCCCAATTAAAAAAAAAATTTAAAAACTCTGGGGAAGAGGGGAGGGTTCAGGTCCTGGCACATGATGGCAGAGGAGGACCTAGTGGGGGCTTGAACAGTGATGCAGAAGGTACCAACTACTATTTTTACTGTATTTACTGTGAAGCATGAATCCCTCCAGTAAAGGGGGAAAAACACAAGAATTTGAATGCTTGAGTTTTAGCGGAAAGCATGGACCAGTTAGTTCCCTCAGTGCCTTTGCTGCCAGGGATTCTCTCGGACTGTGAGCGCTTGAAGGAGCAGCCCTTCTCTGGGGGGCAACGAGAACATGGTGGCACCATCCTCGTGGTCAGAGGGAGAGGGAGTGAGCCCTGAATGATCCAGCAGCAAGACGGAAGGACTTCTGGTCCCCGCAGCTATGGATGGGGATGCTGTTCCAGTCCGCAGCTATTTGTACTCAGGGCATCCATCGTATGTATAAAAATAGGCTTTTCCTTCTACTGAGCAACCTTGGTGCTGGCTCTCTGTGGCGGACACTAAACTGCCTCCTGCCTGGCACAGCCCCACACAGGTACCGGCAAGCGCCAGTGGCATCAGCATGGCGCTGTGACAGGCATGTTAATCAGACTCCTACTCATTTCCTTTCTAAAGCCTTTTTTTTCTTTATGTAGGATCAAATTCTGCAGACTCTTATCAAGTCAACAGATCTCTGTTCTTTGAAATTACAAATATCTTAGCATTTTTATCTGTGATGAATTTTTTTCCAACCATTTTCACTAAAGAATATATGCTTCTGAATTTAATTTGCGTTATAGGTATGTTTTTTTCATTTAATTTTTTAAAAAACTATTAGTGGTTGGGGCACACCTGATTATGTGCACACATTACAATTTTTCATTTAATTTCAATTCAGCTTGTAGTTTATATTTCTGTCAGATTTTTTTAAAATGTCTTTAGAATGAAGCCTTCAACTATATAAACAAACAGAATACCTTTTAGAAAACTTTAAAAAATCACTAGTCATATTTGGGAAATTTTAAGATTTTGTTATATTTGGTTCATTTCTTTAATTGAAAAAGAACATCATATATAATTAAAGGTCGCTTAAATATAAAATAAATTTTATGCATGCAATTCTATAATTTGATTTTTAATTCAGCCTTGGGCTCTAGTTCACTGCCTTCAATTTTATTTTGTAGTTAATTCCTTTTTTCTTTATTATCTTTATTTATTTACTGGATAGAGACAGCCAGAAATTGAGAGGGAAGGAGGAGTTAGAGAGGGAGAGAGACAGAGACACTTTCAGCCCTGCTTCACCACTTGTGAATCTTTCCCCTGAAGGTGGGGGCTGGGGGCTTGAACCCAGAGTCCCTGAGCACTGTAATGTGTGCGCTCAACCGGGAGTGCCACTGCCTGGCCCCTAGTTTATATTCTGCAGTGTACTCTACCTCATAAGAGGACATGAGGACTATTCTCGTTGTTTACTCACTATTTCAACTTCAAGGACACAGAGTGAAATGCTTTTTAGGGGGAGTCAGGCGGTAGTGCAGAGGGTTAAGGACGCGTGGCACCAAGCACAAGGATGGCGTAAGGTTCTTGATTCGAGCCCCCGGCTCCACACCTGCAGGGGAGTCACTTCACAGGCGGTGAAGCAGGTCTGCAGGTGTCTGTCTTTCTCTCCCCATCTCTGTCTTCCCCTCCTCTCTCCACTTCCCTCTGTCCTATCCAACAACGACAACAACAATAATAACTACAATAATAAAAAACAACAAGGGCAACAAAAGGGAAAATAAATAAATATTTTTTAAAGATTTTTTAAAAAAGAAATACTTTTTTAGGATAGGTGCCTAGAAACAGGATGAGAGTATCACAGTATTAGCACATTCTCAGCTCTGAGAAGCTTTGCCAAATGGTTTCCAGACTTGCTTTATCTGCGTGTGCTCTAGCTTCTTCTCAGCGCCACAGGCATAGCATGTTGTCAGGCTCTTTCGTTTTTACCAAACCGACAAGTATGCAAAAAGAACTCACTTTAATTTATGTTTTTTTTACCATTAACTAGATTTATTTGTCATCCTGTTTTCCTAGTCTGTGACTGGTTACTTCATTTTTTTTTTCTTTGCCAATTTTACTACTAGACTGTGTGGATTTTGGATTTGCAGCTGTTCTTTATATATTTGGAATCGTAAGTCTTTCTAATGACATGTATTGGAAGTATCTTCTCTCAGTTTATGAGACAGCGTCTGACTTTGACACACGAAACTTGTGTTTCTTTCTTCTACTGACTTCTTTTCTCTCTGCTCTAGGCCCTTTCCTCCTCCGTCTTTCACCCTCCAGAAAACACTGGCATTTGCATCCTGCTCTGGCTTCTAGAGACCTTACACCCAGAGATCTGCTTGCATTTTAAAGGCACATGTTGTCTTAGAGTTTAAGAAGGCAATAGACAGTTATTATCATAACCAAGTATTTGAGAACTTGGTTTACTTTGAAAATCCCACTGTTGGGATTTGCTGTATCATACAAGATCTCATCACGGTTTGTGTCATTCAACACTATTTACATGTAGCTGCATCCAATATAGTGGCACAACCAGTTGCTTCTGGTCTCCCTGGTCTAAGACTATAGATGATTTAATATGTCAGTTAAACTGTCATTATTAGAAATGTACTAAAAGTTTGAGCCCACTGTTAAAATTCAATATGTTACCAATTTGAAACTTTAAGTGCTTAAATTGAAGGAATTTATACTCATAACTGGGGTCTATGCATCAGAAAGTTCAAGATTTTCTATTTCCCCCTCTCATATTGATTAAATAGTAATTCACAAGACTCTAAGTTAATAGGAGTGTGTATTAACATTATTCCTGCCACCAGAGGTCTGTGTCCCTACCCTAGTAGAGCTGAGAATCCACCCTCACCCTCCACCCAGAGTTTTTTACTCTGGTGCCCTACTCCAAACTCAGTCAAATCTTACTTTGGTTTTTCCCTGTCTGTTCTTCTGTCTCAGCTTTTGTTTATGAGTAGGATCATCCCATACTCGTCTTTTTCATTCTGACTTACCTCACTGAACATAATTTTTCCTAGCTCAATCCAAGATGTGTCAGAGAAGGAGGGTTCATTGTTCTTAATAGCTGTGTACTATTCCATTGAATATATAGACCACAGCTTTCTCAGCCACTCATCTGTTTTTGGGCACCTGGTTTGCTTCCAGGTTTTGGCTATTATGAATTGTGCTGCTAAGAACATAGGTGTACACATTTCTTTCTGGGTGGGTGTGATTGAGTCCTTAGGCTATATCCCTAAGAGAGGAATTAGTGGGTCATAAGGAAGGTCCATTTCAAGCAGGAACCCTCCCCGTTCTCTATAAACCCGTATTTCTCTCGGTCCTGTAACCTCTGGGACATGGCTTGTTGACCTTCACGCTTCTCCTGATCCACACCACCTAATACTGCATCTGCTGAGCTCAGCCAGTCAATGCAGCCAGTACCATCTTGACATATTTCAATTCAGATTATGTCCAGAGACGCCAGGCCGGGGCTGTCAACCCTTCAGCTCCAGTACTCTGGTGAGATCATTCCTAGCTCATAGGATCCTCAATTCCAAATCGGGTGGTGCACCTCCTAACAAAGCCACAGAACCTAGGTCTAGACCAGGGCCCAAGAGACAGAGCACATCTGCACATGTGTCCACAAGTTAGGAGGAGATATACACCTTAATGTACACAATAGTACACAATAGTTTGCAGTGACTCAGTAAGTGCAACAAGCAAGTAGAAAGACGTGAAAAAAGACACTTTTTTTTATTAGGTACCATAAAGTACTTAATCAAATAGCTTCTGCATAGGTATAGACACCCTCATCACCCACTTTCTATTACACATCCCTCAATCACTCCAAAGCTAACCTTGCCAGATAAAATAAGGACGACAAAAGCTGGATAAGGGCAAGAGACTGGCACACGTTAATGATGACTCTAGTCACTACCAGGCCACCCCATCACCTGAGACCGTAGTCAGGGAGTCCTGGGATTCCCACACAGACATGATAGGCCTAGACCTCTAACAGATCCCTCTCTCCACTGTCACTGGTCATCTCCATCTGGAACAACATAGTGGACCCTCTTGTGGGCCCCTACAGGACCTTGCCCTCACTGTGGATCAACAATGGTAGAAGGGAATTTCCATTCTCTGAAGGGAGGCTGGGTTAACATACTCTGCCTCTCAAGGAAGATGGGTCCTGAAAAGAGCAGAGTCCAGAATGTTCCTGGCCATGACCACAGAGTGTGAGCTCAGACCTACAGGGATGCAGAGGTTACACAGGCTTCTGTGCTGACTATGGGCCCCAGATCAAATTGATGGGGTTGACAGTAAACAAGATTTAGATACTTTTCTCATGTTTGGGAGCTAGTCTCTTTCCTGAACCAGCTATCTAGTCCTGTTTCCAACTCTAAAACCCAGACAATATCCACCTGCATGTTAGCTGTCAGGCTCAGGCAAAAACCAGTAAAGTCATGGGTCCCTTGGAATAGACCTAAAATAGACTTATTAGCTTTTTCCAAAATGGAGACTCAAGTTTCATCTGCTGTATTCTTACTTTTAGGTTCCTGATTACTAAACAATTTGTTCTGCTTTATATCTTAATGCTTTTCAGCCACCAAGCTGCAGATGCTGCCATGACTCCATCCTGACCTCCCTGGGCAGACGCCCTCACCATGTGTCCTGGAGCCTCCCCTCCCCAGAGCCCTGCCCCACTAGGGAAAGACAGAGACAGGCTGGGGGTGTGGGTCCACCTGCCAAAACCCATGTCCAGTGGAGAAGCAATGACAGAAGCCAGAACTCCCACCTTCTGAACCTCATAATGATCCTGGGTCCAGGCTCCCGGAGAGATAAAGAACAGGGAACCTTCCAATGGAGGGGATGGGACAGGGAACTCTGGTGGTGGGAACTGTGTGGAATTGGATCCCTCTTATCCTATAGTCTTGTTGATCATTATTAAGTCAATAAAAAATAATAATAAAATAAAACACATATAGTCCATCAGTGACTTAAATTCATAATAGTCACTAAGTCTGGCAGCCAGTTACTCTAGAATATGTTTTTTAAATTAGTATATTGGGGGCCAGGTGGTGGCACATGTGGTTGAGGGCACATGTTACAATGTGCAAGGACCTGGGTTCAAGCCCCCAGTCCCTGCCTGCAGGGGCAAAAGCTTCAGGAGTGGTGAAGTAGTGCTGCAGGTGCGTCTCTGTCTCTCTCTTTCTTTATCTCCCCTTCCCTCTCAATGTCTGGCTGTCTCTATCTAATAAACAAAGATAATTTAAATTTTAATTAGAATATTTAACTCATCAGTCATTTGGCAGTCTGGCTTTCCCTTATGGGAGGGGTGATAAAAAGAACTGCAAAGGGTAGGGGGAAACAGCACACTGGTTCTGCAAACAGACTCTCATGTCTGAGGCTTTAAGGTCCCAGATTCAATCCCCCCACCACCATAAGCCAGAGATGAGCAGGGCTCTGATAAAAAAACAAAACAAAACAAAAAACCTTAAGTCACATTTAAGAAGACTAACTGTGAGTGTGGAGGGAGAGAGGGTGGCGAGTGCTTTACTCAGCTCTCTGTGTGAAAGGCAGTGACAGTCACTCCACTGAAACTGAAGGACTCAAACAGGTGTGGAAGGGCAGGATCTCAGGCTCAGGGCACCCAACTGTCAGGGGAAATGATAAGCTCACAGGCTCTGTGAGGTTGGAGAAGTCTTATAAGCCAGCTATAAATTTCATGAAGTAGACCTGGGATAAACGCAGCAACTGAAACCACTCACTGACCCCAGCAATCCTTTCCATCATCCTTGCTAAGACAACTCCATTGCAAGAGAGGAATAAAAACGACTTGCATCAACTGCAGTGACCCTCTTTCTCCTTGTCAGTGATTATTTGAGATTGCATAGACATGTAATTTCTTTCTTTCTCTTTTGTTCAGCTCTGGCATCTCTTGGTGTTGGGGATTGAACCCAGGACTTGAGAGCTTCAGGCAGGAAAGTCTTTTGCTTACACATGCCATCTCTTCTCTCAGCTAGTTCTTTTCACACCCCTTCCATTTCTGCTTGTTTGTTTGGTCACCAAGGTTTCACTGCAGTGAAATGACTTTTCAGATAGAGAGAAAGGAGCAAATAAAGGGAGGGAGAGAGAGAGGGAAAGAGAGGAAGAAGCACTGCCGCTTTCTCTGGCCCAGCTCTAACCTAGGCTACACCTGGCAGAGCAGCACACTATCTGAATGCACTATTTTGCTGGCCCACCATTTCTAAGGTAAGAGAAGGCCACTCAGGCAACTTCTAGGAAAGACGTTCTCTTCTGCCCTGAAAACATCCTTCTTTCTCACTTTGAATAACTGAGAATCCGCCTTCTTGAAACTGAAACGACTCTGTCAGACAGATCTGGAAGGCAAAAAATGTCACCACAGGATGACACCTCGAAGCCCCTGTGTAATCCTGGAACAGACTTCCTCAAGACCTCTTGTTGCGCTTTGCCATTACTAGGTACTCGGATGTCTGCGGTGAAAACACCCTGAACAGTACAGATATCGCCTTACAGCCTTGATAACTGGAACTGAAGGGTGACAGCGGCAGGAAAGACTTTGGATAGAACTCTAAAAACGCCCATGTTAAAAGAACAGGCTGGAGAGAGGAATCTGTAGGGGCCAGGCAGTGGCGCACCTGGTTAAGCGCACACATCACAGGGCACAAGGACCAGAGTTCAAGCCCCCGGTCCCCACCTGCAGGGGGAAAGCTTCACGAGTGGTGAAGCAGGGCTGCAGGTGTCTCTCTGTCTCTCTCCCTGTCTATCTCCCCCTCCCTTCTCAATTTCTCTCCATCTCTATCTTATATATATATGGTGCTTATAAAGAGACAGACAGACAGAGGAATCTGTCAAGGGATGTGGAAAGAACTAGTCCATGAGGTGTTCAGAATCCTATACAACAAAGGTAAGAGAAATCATAATTAAAACACGAAGAAGAAGAAGAAGAAGAAGAAGAAGAAGAAGAAGAAGAAGAAGAAGAAGAAGAAGAAGAAGAAGAAGGAAAGAAGGAAGGAAGGAAGGAAGGAAGGAAGGAAGGAAGGAAGGAAGGAAGGAAGGGAAGTGTTGTTTTCGCCAGGCTGGCTTCACGGGCGGGAAAGAGACGACCAGGGACTCATGGTTGAGCTGTAGGCAGTATCTCTTTATTCATGCAGGACGCAGCACAATCTAAGACGAGCTAAGCTAAACTCAAGGTGCAGTACTGTACAACTCACAATGCTGTCTTTATATATACTTGCCAAGTAGGGTGGAAACAGGATGTGACATAGAGAGGGTGGAGAGAAAAGTGACTGGTGACAATCAGAGTGTGACAAGGAGGGGGCAGAGCAGGTGAGAATCCTATCACTGAACCACAAATGCCCTGGGGGAGGGTGGTGCTTGTTAACAGTGGTTATGTAAATAGAATGAAGTGGTTATGTAAATAGAATAGTGTTAAGCAGGGGGGATTTAAACCAAATGAAACAGAAGGGGTCTCATGCATACCAACAGGGAAGGAAGGGAAAAGAAAGAAGAAAAAAAAAGAAAAATCCTGCTGATTTAGCTCTTAAATATTTTTATTATCTTTATTTATTGGATAGAGACAGCCAGAACTCAGAAGGAAAGGGGAGACAGAGAGGAAGAGAGACAGAGAGACACCTGCAGCCCTGCTTCACCACTCATGAAGCTTTTCTCCTGCAGGTGGGGACCGGGGATTTGAACCTGGGTCCTTGCACATTGTAACATGTGCGTTCAACCAGGTGCGCCACCACCTGGCCCCCTGATTTAGCTCTTTAATCATGGTTGTACTCAAATATTTGATCAAAGATAAAGTGGATGACAGAAACCACAGGTTATTTTTCCTCTAAATAAATGGGGGTTTTGTTTGTTTTGTTTTGTTTTGTTTTTATTTTTGTTCTAGGGATTTCTACTCCCCTTTTCACACCAGCATGGGCATCAAGCATTGGCTTTCTGTCATTCATTGATAGATACCACAACCAAATAAAATTTCCATGCTTAAGAATTTCCTCTGGGTTTGGTTCATGAAACTCACTTGGCCCTGGAAAAATAATTGCTTGTCAGTGTGAAGCTAGGCTAATGAATAATTGTGACACCAGCACACAGCACATCTGTCAGCCGGCCGACTCCATATTTCTCTCCAAGTCACTGCTTTTGCCAAATTTGTGATTGTGAATGGACACGATAAGCTTATCCCTCTCCCTTCAGTCAGAATAAATATTTACAGGCTCACTGACACTTCACTCCCCACACAGTGCATGCATTCTTTCATTGCACTATCGGTGAGTTAGGGGGACACTGCCCAACAGAGTCAAAAACAAGGTCAGGGAATACTGCATGGGAGATAACGGTGCAATCTGAGAAATGTCCACGGTAAACTAACTTAGCACAAGGAAGAAGAAAGATCATGGGAAAGAGCTCTGAGGCTGGGGCTGGTGTTGAATCTTGGCCCCATCCCTTAGAAACTATGAGAAATTAAACAAATTGCTTGGGCATTCTCCGAATCTCCATTTCCCCTCAGTCAGATCTGACTAATAATGGGGTTCATGGAGTTCTTCTGAATACTAAACCACAGCTTTTTAAACAAAAATAGAGGAAGAGAGAGTGAAAAAGCCCCAGCACCAAAGCTTTTTCAGCACAGTAGGGGCTGAGCGCGCACCTGGGTCGTGCACATGGTAAAGAGTACAAAGAGCTGCACGACTCCTGGTGTCCAGGACATGCTGATAGATAACCAAAAATTCAGAATTAAAGAGCGTGTAGAGGGGCCAGGTGGTGGCGCACCTGGTCGAGCGCACATGTTACAATGCGCAGGGACCCAGGTTTGAGCCCCGGTCCCCACCTGGAGGGGGAAGCTTTGTGAGTGGTGAAGCAGGGCTGCAGGTGTCGCTCTGTCTCTCTCCCTTTCTATCTTCTCCTTCTCTCTCAATTTCTGGCCATCTCTATATTAAAAAAATAAAAATATTAAAATTAAATTAAATTTTAAAAGTATGTATAGGGGGGTCGGGCGGTGGCGCAGTGGGTTAAGCACACGTGGCGCAAAGCACAAGGACCGGCGTAAGGATCCCGGTTCGAGCCCCCGGCTCCCCACCTGCAGGGGAGTCGCTTCACGGGCAGTGAAGCAGGTCTGCAGGTGTCTGTCTTTCTCTCCCCCTCTCTGTCTTCCCCTCCTCTCTCCATTTCTCTCTGTCCTATCTAACAACAAAGCAACGTCAACAATGGCAATAATAACCGCAACAAGGCTGCAACAACTAGGGCAACAAAAAGGGGGAAAAATGGCCTCCAGGAGCGGTGGATTCATGGTGCAGGCACTGAGCCCAGCAATAACCCTGGAGGAAAAAAAAAAAAGTATGTATAGATTTTTAAAAAATACATTGGAATATATTATTGAGGGTAAGTACCTTTTAACAGCTTGCAAAAATATTCTCCAAAGTATTTGAAGTATGTGGTTTTTTCATTGTGTTTTTCTTTGGCACAAAGAGAAAAAGTACAATCAAATCTACATACTTTTTTACTTATGGGTCCTGTGTTTATGTTTACAAAAGTTATGCCATTTTCAGTGCTGCATTGCTCTCCATTTTTTAAATTATCTTCATTTATTTATTGTATAGAGACAGCCAGAAATCAAGCGGGAAAGGGTGATAGAGAGGGAGAGAGACAGAGGGACACCTGCAACCCTGCTTCACCCCTCGGAAAGCTTTCCCCCTGCAGGTGGGGGATGGGGACTCAAACCTGGGTCCTTGTGCACTGTAACATGTGCTCAACCAGGTACAAGGGATGCATTGGATCGACCTTCTCGTGGTGCATCCCGTGAGTACCCATTCATTGGGGAAACTGACGATCCTTCCCAGCCGACTGAATCCACATGGATCCCAGTCACTTTCAAAGCCAGCAACAAGCAGCTCCTGACAGCTTTCAACCTGACGCTGTTGACTGGCTACGGAAGAAGGGCAAACGCTAGAAGAAGAACGAGGTACAAAACCACCCGGCCCTTCCTCTCCATTTTCCACCACTACTTCCTTACTTAAATATATGTAATTAAGTTAGAGGATTGTGCTAGATTACAAGCTAATTTAATATTTTCCCAAATCAACATCCAATAATCTTTTTTAACATGCTATTGGCATGACAGCTATATCGCAGATTAAATCCCACATGTGTATCTTATTGACTGTTTTGCTGACTGAATCACATGTATGGACAAAATACTGCATTTATATTTACTTTTTCTTTTTTCTTTGGGGGTAAATGGTTTACAGTACAGCAGTTGACACCTGGGTACAGTTTTATTTTAAGTAATACAGTTTTACAGTAAGTCTTGATATCTGGTGGGCCAGGATCCTTTACTGTTCTCTGGTGTTTTATCCTATTCTAACCTTTTCGATCAGCTAAATATTAGACTAATCTTTATACTTCCTTATTTTAAAATCTAGCTTTAATTGTTAATAGGGTTAAACTGAATTGATGGTTTAATGTAATTCTGTCTTATTCAGATTGACTCAAAGCTTTTGAATTCTTTAAAAGAGCTCTCTTCCCTAGATCAAAGCGATAGGTTTTACAGTTAATGGTATTTGCATATTTTCCACATATTTGGGAGCTACTGTCTGCCCTGATCCAGCTTTCTAGTTCTAGTCTCAACTCTGACACCATCTTCCTAAACAACACTTTTAGTCCACCTGCATGTTGGCTGTCGGCTCAGGAAAAACTACTAAAGTCATGGGCCACAATGGGACATATCAAAAATAGACTTCCTAGCTTCTTCCCATATGAAGACCCTTAGTTTCATTTGCATATTATTACCTTTAGATTCCTGATTTTTAAAAATTTGTCAGGCTTTATATCTTAGCATCTTTCAGTCACCAAGTTGCAGATGCTGCTATGATGCCATCCTGACCTCCCTGGGCAGACGCCCTCACCCATGTGTCCTGGAGCCTCCCCTCCCCAGAGCCCTGCCCCACTAGGGACAGACAGACACAGGCTGGGGGTAGGAATCCACTTTCCAACACCCATGTCCAGTGGAGAAGCAACTAGAGAAGCCAGATCTCCCACCTTCTACTCCCCATAAAGATCTTTGGTCCAGATTCCCTGAGGGATAAAGAACAGGGAAGCTTCCAATGGAGGGGATGGGACAGGGAACTCTGGTGGTGGGAATTGTGTGGAAATGTAACCAGTACTTTACAATCTTGATAATCATTATTAAATCACTAATAAAAAATAAACAAAAAGGGAGTCGGGCGGTAGCACAGCGGGTTAAGCGCATATGGCGCAAAGCGCAAGGACTGGCGTAAGGATCCCGGTTTGAGTCCCCGGCTCGAGTCCCCGGCTCCCCACCTGCACGGGAGTCACTTCACAGGCGGTGAAGCAGGTCTGCAGGTGTCTGTCTTTCTCTCCCCCTCTCTGTCTTCCCCTCCTCTATTCTATCCAACAACGATGACATCAACAGCAATAATAACTACAACAACAATAAAAACAAGGGCAACAAAAAGGAAATAAATATTAAAAAATAAACAAAATTAAGGGAGCTCTCTGTAAACTTGTTGATGCTATCTCTCTCTATATGCACACTGATTTCTATTGCTTTTTTCAATTCTTGTTAGGTTTTTATATGCACTTTATAGTTTTATTGCTAAGATAAGCAAAGGTTTTTTTTTTTTCTGCTTAATCAACATTGACAGACAGGAGAGTGCTGGTCTTAAGCTTTATGTGAATTATATATGTGACCTTTTAATTTTTCACACTAGTCTTACTAGCTTAATACTGTTTATCTTTTAAAAATAGAACACACACAAAATGTCAATTTTATCTTACACACAAATATTTTTCCTTCCTTCTCATTCTCCTGTTCTGTTTTTTAACAAGAGCATTGTTCAGTTCTGGCTTATCGTGTTGTGGGGGATTGAACCTGGGACTCTACAGAAAAATTGCTACATTTAATTAGGCCTATGTGGCGGGCTCAGTACAGCCCATACCAAGCAAGGTTTGTTTTAAATGTAATAATGACGGCCATTTACAAAAGAACCTGGGACTTTGGAGCCTTTTGCATGCGAGTCTGTTTGCATACCATTATGCTGTCTACTCTCCCTTCCTTCTTAATCTTATTTGATTCTATTTAACCTCTCTAGTATAAACTGTCGTGATAACAGGTTTGTTAGTCTTATCTATTGACAGCAGGAGAAATTTTTCTGATGCTTCATCCTTAATATAATGATTTCTCTGTCTTTTCTAAGAGGATTTATCAGAAATAGGCACCGAACTTTATACTCTCCCATTATCTACTTCCATCTGTGAACAGCTGGCTGAATGTGGAAGCATTCTCATATTCCTGGGATAGGTCCCATTTCACTGTGATACATTAGCATATTGTTAGGTTTAACCTGCTGTAATTGTATTTATTTTATTTTTATGTATAGAAAGGAAACATTGGGGGCCAGGAGGTGGCGCAGCAGGTTAAGCACGGGTGACGCCAAGCACAAGGACCAGCGTAAGGATCCTGGTTCGAGCCCCTGGCTCCCCACCTGCAGGCGGTGAAGCAGGTCTGCAGGTGTCTGTCTTTCTCTCCCCCTCTGTCTTCCCCTCCTCTCTCCATTCCTCTCTGTCCTATCCAACAACAATGACAGCAATAACAATAAGAATAATAACAACAAAAGTGATAAACAACAAGGGCAACAAAAGGGGAAAAAATAGCCTCCAGGAGCAGTGAATTTGTAGTGCAGGCACTGAGCCCCAGTAATAACCCCCCCAAAAAGAAGACACACACACACACACACACCAAAAAAAAAGGCAAAAAAAGAAAACATTGACAAAACCATAGGATAAGAGGGGTACAACTCCACACAGTTCCCCCCATCACAACTCCGTATCCCCTCCCCTCCCCCGATAGCTTTCCTATTCTTTATCCCTCTGGGAGTATGGACCCAGGGTCATTGTGGGATGCAGAAGGTGGAAGGTCTGGCTTCTGTCATTGCTTCCCCGCTGAACATGGGTGTTGATGGGGGATCCACACCCCCAGCCTGTCTCTCTCTTTCCCTAGTGGGCAGGGCTCTGGGGAAGCGGAGCTCCAGGACACATTGGTGGGGTCGTCTGTCCAGGGAAGTCTGGTCACATCCTGCTAGCATCTGGAACCTGGTGGCTGAAAAGAGAGTTAACATACAAAGCCAAACAAATTGTTGAACAATCATGGATCTAAAGGCTGAAATAGTGCAGATGAAGAGTTGGGGGGGGGGTCCTCCATTTTGTGGATAGCTAGTAGGCATATTTTAGTTATATTCCAAAGGGCTTGTGGCTATACTAGTTTGTTGTTTTTGTTTTTTTCCCTGAGTCTGACATCTGATATGCAGGTGGATCCAAGTTATTGTCTGGGGAGGTGATATCATGGCTGGCAGAAGAACCAGAAAGCTGGATCAGAGAAGAGAGTAGCTCCCTAATATGGGAAAGGGGTATAAATATTGTTGACTGTAAACCCCATCGATTTGATGTGATCTGGTTCCCATAATTAGCTTAGGAGCCTGTGTGACCTCTGCATCCCTGTAGGTCTGAGCTCACATTCTGTGGTCATGAGTAGGAACGTTCCAAGCTGCCCCAATATCAGGACCCATCTTCCTCAGGTGGAGCAAAACCTGCTGTAATTTTAGTGATTTTCATTTGTAAACAGCTCGGGCATTGTGCTGCTCGTGTGTTCTGTGCCAGCTGGCACGTCTTTCTCTCCTGCTTTACCCTGTAAACCGGAACTGCTCTAAACTGGACCCTAGACCCCCCAAAGCCCCATTTCAGCTTCCCAGCCTGATGTGCTCTGAGGAGGCTCTAAGTGGAGGACCTGCCTGGCTGAAGAAGAGAAGATGCTTTGTTGCTTCCTGACAGCTTGCTGGGCTCTCCGCCTGCCTCCTGGGTGCGGTATCCCAGCAACCCCTCCTCACCAGTAGCAGCAGTGGCTCCCAGAGTGGTTTGGTTTTCCCAGCACTGGCAGAGGCCTTCTCAGAGCCCCAGCCCTCCGCAGTGGCAGCAAAAGCAGGACCAGCAACAGCAGGACAGCCCCCAGGAAGGAGCCGGTCCTCAGAGAGCAGCAGAGGCCATAAAGACTCCTGCAGACATCTCCATTTTAGTAAATCCAGCTCCTCCCTTCATTCCTTCAGGCCCAGAATAGAGGCCACTTTCAGCAGCTGCTATCACTGTGGTACCTTCTAGTTCTCCTGGTTTGTAAGATGCATCTATGCTTTCATGAGAGAGAAGCCAGAGTGCCTTACAATTCTGTTTCAGTCAAATGTTAACATCTTTACATCTGATTATCTTTTTTCAACTATTTTATCATTTCTCAATAACTAGCAAGGTTTGTCTCCTGACTGGACCTTCACTAAAGCCCTGTTCTTGTATGATTTTGGAAACCACAGTCTGGTTGAATAAGTTAGAAAGCTTTCCCTAAAAATACAATCAGGCTGGAAGTATGGACCAACCTGCCAACGCCCATGTCCAGCGGAGAAGCAATTACAGAAGCCAGACCTCCCACCTTCTGCTCCCTGTAAAGATTTTTGGTCCCGGGGTCCATACACCCAGAGGGATAAAGAATAGGAAAGCTATCAGGGGAAGGGATGGAATACGGAGCTCTGGGGGTGGGAACTATGTGGAGTTGTACCCCTCTTATTCTATGGTTTTTGTCCGTGATTCCTTTTTATAAATAAAACGTTTTTGAAAAAAGAATATTGGTCCATCCTCCCAGAGAAATAAAGAATAGGGAAGCTTCCAATAGAGGGTATGAGGTGTGGAACTCTGGTGGTGGGAATTGTGTGGAGTTGTACCCCTTTTATCTTACAATCTTGGTGATCATTATTAAATCACTAATAAAATATTTATTTATTTACTAATGAGAAATATAGGAGGAGAGAGAAAGAAGCAGATATCACTCTGGTACACTGAACTCAGGACCTCATGCCTGAGAGTCTAGTGCGTTAGCCACTGTGCCACCTCCCAGACCACATAAAAACATTTTTAAAAGAATAAATATCCACATTTACTAAGGAAAAATCTCTCTTTGTTCCTGGAACATCAATAAAAAGATTGTATACATAATTCTGGGCCTGGGGTCTTTTAATATGCACATGCTGCAATTATTTAAGCTCTCCTATGAATCTAGACCTATCCAAAGTTACTCTATGTTCTTGAGTTGATTTTGGTATTTTCTCCAAGAATAATCAGCCATTTTGACTTTACTTTCAAATCTGTCCTACCAAGCAGTTTATTCATCATTCTCTTTAAATTCCCTCAGTTTTTTTTCCTCCAGGATTATCACTGGGGCTCGTTGCCTACACTATGAATCCACTGCTCCTGGAGACCACTTTTTTCATTTTGTTGCCCTTGTTATTGTTGTTCTTATTATCATTGTTGTTACCATTGCTGCTGTTGTTGGATACGACAGAGAGAAATCAAAAGAGGAGGGGAAAACAGAGAGGGGGAGAAAAAGACAGACACCTGCAGATCTGTTTCACCGCTTGTGAAGAGACACACCCCCCCCCCCCCGCAGGTGGGGAGTCAGGGGCTCGAACCGGGATCCTTGTGCGGGTCCTGGCCCTTTGCGCCATGTGCGCTACCACCTGGCCCCCAAATCCTCTCAAATTTTTATCAGCCTTTATATTTTAAATTCAAAATCAAAATTCTGTCAGACTGAGAAGCAGTCACGGAAATCCTTCCTTCTGCACCCCAAAAAAGAACTTTGGTCCCTATTCCAAGGCAGGCAGTCGATAGGGGAAGATGGCCAGAAGGCTCTGAACCCCAGTTCCACTGGGATCTGGAACCTTTGTGACAAGGAACCTTTGTTTTTGCACCCTCACTGAGAGGGAAGAGATTTTGGAGAACACTTTCCCCCTTACCTGAGAGGGAAGAGGGAAAAGGAAAGACAACGATGGCGTATCTTCATCCGTAAGTGGAACATAGAGAACCGAAACACGTGAACTTGAAAGAGGAAAGAATATTTATATGAGAAGTCAACCCATTGCTGTGAGCTTGGGAGAACTATGGCGGTTACCTTGATGGGGAGGGGCGGGACACAGAGCTCTGGAGGTGGGAGTGGTGTGAATTATACCCGCATTATCTTACAATCTGGTAAATCACTGTTAAACAAAAATAGTTTCAAAAATGCTGTCAGACTGTTGTAGATTTGGCCCGCTGTCTTTTGAGCATTCTGCTAGTGAAAAGTGTGGCTACTCAACTTCCTGTTCTTTTGCAAGGAAAGCTGTTTTCCATCAAGAAAAGTTCTCTCTCTCTTTCTCTCCAGGCATCTCTCTCATTATTGTTATTTCCATCAGGGTTATTGCTTGAATCCACTGCTCCCCACAGCCATTTCCTTATTCTTTTTATGTTGCTAGGACAGAGATAAGTTCAGAGGGCGATGGAGGGAGAGATGTTGGTATGCATGAAACCCCTTCTGTTTCATTTGGTTTAAATCCCCCCTGCTTAACACTATTCTATTTACATAACCACTTCATTCTATTTACATAACCGCTGTTAACAAGCACCTCCCTCCAGGGCATTGGTTCAATCCCCACTGTTTCATGATATGTTTTTGCTCCACCCCCCCTCCTTGTCACACCCTGATCCCCTCTTTGTCACACTCTGATTTTCACCAGTCACTTTTCTCTCCACCCTCTCTATGTCACATCCTGTTTCCACCTTACTTGGCAAGTATATATAAAGACAGCATTGTGAGTTTTACTGTACTGTACCTTGAGTTTAGCTTAGCTCGTCTTAGATTGTGCTGCGTCCTGCATGAATAAAGAGATACTGCCTACAGCTCAACCATGAGTCCCTGGTCGTCTGTTACCCACCCGTGAAGCCAGCCCGGCGAAAACAACTTAACCCATCGAAAACAACAGAGAGAGACACCTGCAGCCCGGCTTCACCACTTGTGAAGCGTCACCCAAGCAGCCTGAGCCCGGGTCACTGCACAGGGTGACGTGTGTGCTCAGCTGGGTGCCCCACTGCCCAGCCCCTGAAATATAGGGGGGAGGGGGAGAGGAGAGAGAGGGAGGGGAGAGGGAGAGGAGAGGAGAGAGAGAGGAGGGGGGAGGAGAGGAGAGGGAGGGGAGAGGAAGGGGAGAGAAGAGAGAGGAGGGGGAGGAGAGGAGAGGGAGGGGAGAGGAAGGGGAGGAGGAGAGAGAGAGGAGGGGGAGGAGGGGAAAGGAAGGAAGGGAGGGGGATGAGGAGAAGGAGGGGGAGGGGAGAGGGAGGTGGAGGAGGAAAAGGGAAAGGAAAAAAGAAAAGAGAAGAAGAATCTGGGCTATGGAGAAAGCACAGTGGTTGTGCAAAAAGACTTTCACGCCTGAGGCACCCAGCGCGCAGGCTCAGTGCCCTGTGCCACCATAAGCCCGTGCTGGTCTCTCTCTCTCTGTCTTTCTTTCTGTACTCCTCATACAATAAATAAAATATTTTTAAAGACTTTTTAACAATTTCACCATATGGATGTTGCATTCACACTGCGTGTAATTGTCTAGAACTAATTTGATTTTTTTTAATTTGCCTCCAGGGTTATCACTGGGCTCAGTGCCTGCACTACAAATCCACTGCTCCCAGAGGCCACTTTTTAGTTCATGTTGCCTGTGTTGTTTATCGTTGATGTTATTGTTGTTGGATAGGACAGAGAGAAATGGAGAGAGGAGGGGAAGACAGAGAGGGGGAGAGAAAGACAGACACCTGCAGACCTGCTTCACCGCCTGTGAAGTGACTCCCCTGCAGGTGGGGAGCCGGGGACTCGAACTGGTTTCACACAGTGACTAATGCACTGATAATGCAGCCTGACCCACAGGCATCGTCCCTGCTCAATGGCCTGTAAAGGTAACTCTGAACTGTCTAGAGCTTTTCAGTGGAGGAACACATGCCCATCCAACTCCAGAAGGTGAGTTTACTGCTTTGATAATCTCTGATCATTTCTTTTTTTTTTTTTTAACATTTTTACTTATTTGAATTATAAAGATACAGAGACCAGAGCCCTGCTGAGCTCTGGCTGATGGTGGTGCTGGGGACTGAACCTGGGACCTCAGAGCCTCAGGTGGGAGAGTCTTCTGCAGAACCACCATGCCGTCTCCCCAGCCCAATTATTTCTTATCTAGGTCTAGGAATCTTATCAGATGGACGTTGGACTAGCTGCCACTTCCAGTGAAGATGGAAGTAACAGGTACTGAATTTACATTCTTGCCTTAAACAGTTAGTAAACTGGACAAAACATATATACTTATACATGAAATCAGGCAAAAACAGAAAAGGGGGCCAGGTGGTAGCACAGCGGGTTAAGCGCACATGGTGCAAAGCGCAAGGACCCGCATAAGGATCCTGGTTCGAGCCCCCGGCTCCCCACCTGCAGGGGAGTCGCTTCACAGGCGGTGAAGCAGGTCTGCAGGTGTCTGTCTTTCTATCCCCCTCTCTGTCTCCTCTCCTCTCTCTATTTCTCTGTGTCCTATCCAACAATGACAGCAATAACAATAATAACAACAACAACAATGATAAACAACAAGGGCAACAAAAGGGGAGAAAATAGCCTCCAGGAGCAGTGGATTTGTAGTGTAGGCACTGATCCCCAGCAATAACCCTGGAGGCAATAAATAAATAAGAAAAACAGAAAGGAAGCAAGGAAAGAAGGAAGGAAGGGAGGGAGGGATAGAGGAAGGAAAGGAAGGAGGGATGGAGGACTTTGTATTTGATTAAACAAGTCCATAATCAACAGACTTTGTATTTGATTAAACAAGTCCATAATCAACAGATGCTATGTGACTTCCTAATGTTCTTCATGCTCATTATCACATTTAATTGCAGTCAGCCTTTTGAGTTTAATCAAAATGAGATGAGATGTAGAGGCAGGTTTTAAACGCCCGATGAGAAGGGGACTAAGTGACTCTCTGCTGGGGGCCTGAAACTCTCGGCTTTTCATCAGAATGTGGTGGGTACAATACAGAGAACAGTCAATAAGCAAGACATTGAGGGGGTCGGGCAGTCGTGCAGCGGGTTAAGTGCATGTGGCGCAAAGCGCAAGGACCGGCAGAAGGATCCCAATTTGAACCCCCGGCTCCCCACCTGCAGTGGAGTCGCTTCACAGGTGGTGAAGCAGGTCTGCAGGTGTCTGTCCTTCTCTCCCCCTCTCTGTCTTCCCCTCCTCTCTCCATTTCTCTCTGTCCTATCCAACAACGAACGACATCAACAACAATAATAACCACAAGGCTACAAGGGCAACAAAGGGGGGAAAAATAATCAAGACATCATGTCTGTGCCTCTGAGCACTTGCCCTGCTGGTTTCATGCCCAGCCATCTCTCACGAGGTCAGCAGAGACCCTCACCCTTACTCACATACAGAGAACTCAGCATCGTGTTTAACACAAAAGGGCAAGTACTGAGACGTTTGTCAACAGAAAGATAGCCACGAGACATCACGTCAACGCCATACTGTGCCTTCTCATGCATCTGTTAGAAGTGTTTTCCAAAACAACTTCATGATGAGGGAAGCTCCCAGGATATTGGAAATAATGCAACAGGGAAGTTTGTCTGCATTGAGCTGCCTGCAAGCAGGAACTGTGGGAGAGCAGAAGTTGAGACGTATTTCCACTGGAAGTTTGTTTTGACTGGATTTATTTATTTACTGGATAGAGACTGTCAGAAATCAAGGGGAAGGGAGAGACAGAGAGACACCTGTAGTCCTGCTTCACCACTGGTGAAGCTTCTCCCCTGCAGGTGGGGACCGGGGGCTTGAACCTGGGTCCTTAAGCACTGTAATGTGTGTGCTCAACCAGGTGCACCACCACCAGGCCCCTGGAAGTTCTTTAATTTTTTAAATTTTATTGCCTCCAGGGTTGTCACTGGGGCTCAGTGCCTACACTATGAATCCACTGCTCCTGGCAACCAGTTTTATTTTTTTTCCACTTTATAGGACAGAGAAAAATTGAGAGAGGATGAAGAGATAGAAGGAGGTGACGAGAGACACCTACAGACCTATTTCACCATTGATGAAGCTTCCCCTGCAGGTGCAGAGAAGGGGTCAAACCCAAGTCCTTGTACTTGGCAATGTGTTTGCTTAACCAGATGCACCACCAACCAGCCCCTGGGAGTTTGTATTCTGTACAGCTAAGGTACTTCCTATAAATACGTACTGCTATTTCACACACACGTGTGTCCTTTGGAATGGCCTTGAGTGAACTCTTTTTCAGGAAAAAAAGCCTAAACAAATAGCAATGGGTAGTGGAGACAGGTTGAACTCTCAGTAGAAAAGGGATTATCTTGAGGTAATAGGAGCCCATGGACAGTTATTATTTTCTTCTATGTAGATTAGATATTTTCCAGGTGTTAATTATTTTTATTTATTTTTAATTTTTTAAATCATCTTTATTTATTGTATACAAACAGCCAGAAATCAAGAAGAAGAGGTGATAAGGAGAGAGAAGAGAGAGACCTCGAGCACTACTTCACTTGTGAAGCTTTCCCTCAGCAGGTGGGGACCAGGGACTCAAACCCAGGTCCTTGCGCACTGTAACAGGTGAATTCAACCAAGTACGCCACCACCTGGCCCCTTTATCCATTTTTTTAATTACTTTATTGGGGGATTAATGTTTTACATTCGCCAATAAATACAATAGTTTGTACATGCATAACATTTCTCAGTTTTCCACATAACAATACAACCCCCACTAGGTCCTCTGTCATCCTTCTTGGACCTGTATTCTCCCCACCCACCCCAGAGTCTTTTACTTTGGTGCAAATACACCAATTCCAGTTCAGGTTCTACTTGTGTTTTCTCTTCTGATCTTGTTTTCAACTTCTGCCTGAGAGTGAGATCATCCCATATTCATCCTTCTGTTTCTGACTTATTTCACATGTGCACTCAACCAGGTACGCCCCTACCTGGCCCCTTTATTTATTCATTTATTCATTTATTCATTTATTTTTACCACAGCACTGCTCAGCTCTGACTTACGGTGGTGCAGGCGACTAAACCTGGGACTTTGGAGCCTCCAACATGACAGTCTCTTTGCAGAACCATTGTGCTATCTAGCCCGCCCTCCTAGTAGTTCCCAGACTTTATATCCTAAACGTTGCTTTTACTAATTCTGTTCTTCCTCTCGCCCAGCCAAGAGTCTTGGGGGGCACCCTCCAGCTTTTCCTTTCTCTAAAGCTGCATATCCAGTCCAGCGGCGACTTGTATGAACAGCTGCCACCCTGCTCACTCCCCTCCCTCCACCTGCCACCATCATGAGCTTCCTGGTACCACGCTCAGCCTTCCTGCTGCTCCCCCTGCTTCACTCACCCACACCACCACTGCCTCCAGAAGCACCAGAGTGGGGTCAAAGAAAACAAACTGGGGAGTGGAGCAGAGTCCTTGCTGGGAAGAGGAGAGCCCCGGGCGCAGGAGGTGGTGGACTGGTAAAATACACACATTACAGTGCACAAGGACCTGGGTTCAAGCCCCTGGTCTCCACCTGCAGGTGGAAACTTCACAAGTGGTGAAGCAGAGCTGCAGATGTCTCTCTGTCTCCCCTCCCCTCTCAATTTCTCTGTCACTATCCAATAACTTAAAAATATATATTTAAAATATGAATGAGGCAAGCCAAAACTAGAGTGAGAGACTTCTGGGATAGATCTAATGCATTTCAAGGAGTTTCAAATTTCAATATCACATACAGAGAGTTAAGTTCCCTCTCTGTTTATGTGATTCAGCTTAGTCTGTTTTCCCAACACACACACACACACACACACACGAGAGAGAGAGAGAGAGAGAGAGAGAGAGAGAGAGAGATTACCCATAGCAACCTGGAGTTAAATTCAGAATTAATATAGAGAATGTAGGAGCCATAATAGCAAATGAAGACCAGCACAGACACTGGAGTTAGGAGAGGTTGACGGGATTGCCCAGCTCAGAAGGCGCTGAATGTCCCATAGTGCATCTGGAGACACTCTAGCCAGTTTCTCTTTGTGCAGGGGGTCACGCAGCCTTGATGGACTCGAGGATATGCAAGAAGCATTTCTGCTACTTTAAAATCAATGTTACAGAAAAGATGGGTTGGACAGAAGTCATTTTAACAATTTTTCCCACCAGGGCTTGGTGCCTGCACAACGAATCAAACAGTCCCACCAGCCATTTCTTCTTTTTTATTTTTTTTTCCTGTTATTTTACAGAACAGAGAGGAATGACAAAGGTAAAAACTAGTAAAGTCACGGACGCCTTGGAGTAGACCTAAAATAGACCTAATCAGGTTTTTCCAAAACGGAAACCCCCCCAAATCTTCATCTGCAATATTCTTGCCTTTAGGTTCATGATTACTCAACAATTGGTTCTGCTTTATATCTTAACTCTTTTTCAGCCACCAGGTTTCAGATGCTACCATGACGCCATCCTGACTTCCCTGGGCAGATGACCCCACCATGTGTCCTGGAACTCCGATTCCCCAGAGCCCTGCCCCACTAGGGAAAGAGAGAGACAGGCTGGAGTGTGGATCCACCTGTCAACGCCCATGTTCAGCGGGGAAGCAGTTACAGAAGCCAGACCTTCCACCTTCTGCATCCCACAATGACCCTGGGTCCATGCTCCCAGAGGGATAAAGAATAGGGAAGCTATCAGGGGAGGATATTATCAAGGGATGGGATACAGAGTTCTGGGGATGGGAATTATGTGGAACTGTACCCCTCTTACTCTGTGGTCTTGTCAATATTTCCATTTTATAAATTAAAAAAATCTTCCAACAAAAAAAAAAGAGGCTTGATTAATAAACATTGTCAAAACCCTGAAAAAAAGAAGGGAGGGAGGGGGAGATAGAGAGGGAGAAAGACAGAGAGACATCTGCGGCACTGTTTCATCACTGGAGAAGCTTCCCCCCGCAGGTGGGGACTGGGGGCTTGAACCTGGGTCTTTGCACACTGTGACATGTGTGTTCAGCCTGGGTCCTTGAGCAAGGCGGCACATGTATTCAGCTGCTCCTGCCGCCACCCGGCCCTGGACAGAGGTTTTGTCTGCACTGCTTCCTAATCGGCCTCTGTGGTTCTCGGGAGCAGAGGCCACGTTTCACCCAGCCTCCTACACTGCTCCTGCCACCTGGCACCAGTGTGAGAAAGCAGCCGTCAGACGAGTGGGTCAGTGAGCAAGGACGGGAAGGGCCAGAAGGACGGGAAGGAGAGACAGGAGGAGCAGAATGGCAGGAAAGGAAGAGAGGGAGGGCAGAAGTGAGGAAGGACAAAAAAGAATGAACGAGGGGTCGGGCAGTAGCACAGCGGGTTAAGCAAACGTGGCACAAAGCACAAGGACCGGCGTAAGGATCCCGGTTTGAGCCCCCGGCTCCCCACTGCAGGGGAGTCGCTTCACAGGCAGCGAAGCAGGTCTGCAGGTGTCTGTCTTTCTCTCCCCCTCTCTGTCTTCCCCTTCTCTCTCCATTTCTCTCTGTCCTATTCAACAAGGAACGACATCAACAATAACAATCATAACCACAACAAGGCTACAACAACAAGGGCAATAAAAGGGGGAAAAATGGTCTCCAGGAGCGGTGGATTCATGGTGCAGGCACTGAGCCCCAAATGAATAAGATTACAGATACTATGAATGGCTACTGCTCTCTGAGCACTGACAAGACCAGGTGCTGTTCTATTGACTCACAGACTTACAGTTTAGAGTTTAATCCCCCTGGCTGTATGTGCCTTTATCTTTTCACTGTCAGCTTCTTTATCCTACACTTAATGTTAGCTATCAGTTTATTGATATTTCTGGAATTTTTTAAATTTGTTCTTACTATCTTTATTTACTGGGTATAGACTCCACCCTACAGATGGAGGGGCCAGTAGCTCGAACCAGGGTCCTTGTACATTGTGGCATGTGCTCAACCCAGTGCAGCACTGCCTGGCTCCATCATTGTCAGCATTTCATCAGTGATTATATTCATGGTGCAAATAAACTCTGAGACCAGTTTTATAAAAAAATAGATCAATTAAGGCAGATGTCCTTAATTAAAAAGAGGCTCATTACTTATGTCCTTAATTAAAAAGAGGCTATACTCACCATCACTTACATAAGCTGTCCAGGTGCAGTTCATTTCTGAACATACGTACTAAACACCAGGGGCGAGAAGCTGTCAGGGGGTGTCCTTATTCTTCTCCTACGTGAAGAGTGAGAAGCAGCAGGCTTCTCCGGGACTTCACAGAGCTGCTGGGCAGGGCAGCCATCTCAGTCACTAACAGTGAAAGGAATAGAGCTGGGTGACTGGTCCCATCCCTTCTCATGTGGTCACCTGACAAGAGTGTACTGAGCTCCCACAAAGCGCCCAGCACCACTGTGGTGAGCGAGCACAGCAGTCACCCAGAGGCACTCAGCTCCTGCTGTCCGCAGGGCACGGAGGGGTCCCCAGTGCGGAGACCCGAGAGCTTAGTGACTCGGTGATCAGAGGAGCAGGGTGCTGCAGCCTGACTCCTGGGACGTGGGATCTGAAGCCCTGTCGCTCCTCCAGCCTGGCTGTTTGGAGGCCCTGAGCTCACCACCCCGAGGCATCTCTGTTCCGGAGTGATGTTCTGCTTCTCTTTCTCTCCGCTCCCTCAGAAACAGTGTTTACTGAAATAAACTCTCAGTCTCACCATCTTTGTGGACCTTCACTTTCCCTACACAACTGCAGAGGCGAAAAGCCTTTTCCACACACAGGTGGATCTTGTCTGGCCTCCGCCACACAGATCAGCTGTCGTGTGTTGGTGTGCTTCTAATTCTACTTCTAAAAACCTCTTTTGTTTCATTTGGTTTAATCCCCCCTGCTTAACACTATTCTATTTACATAACCACTGCATTCTATTTACATAACCACTGTTAACAAGCACCACCCTCCATCCAGGGCATTGGTGGTTCAGTGATAGGATTCTCACCTGCTCTGCCCCCTCTCCTTGTCACACCCTGATTTTCACCAGTCACTTTTCTCTCCACCCTCTCTACGTCACATCCTGTTCACACCCTACTTGGAAAGTATATATAAGGACAGCATTGTTAGTTTTAGTTTTTAGTTTAGTTTAGTTTAGCTCGGCTTAGATTGTGCTGCGTCCTGCATGAATAAAGAGATACTGCGTACAGCTCAGCCATGAGTCCCGGGTCGTCTGTCTCCTGTCAGTGAAGCTCAGCCCAACAGTCATGTCCTTGAATAAGTCAGGGGTCTTTGCTATGGCTTACAGAGCTTTGCACAATCTGGCCCCCATCTCACCTGCTCTGTCTCCTCCTCCAAGTCTGACATCCTAGTTATGTTGACCTACCCATTTATTTATTTTTACTTCTTTCTTTAGAATTTTTAAAAAATCTTTATTTATTTTCAATAGAGACAGAGAGAAATTGTGAGGGGAAGGAAAAATAGTGCAGGCGAGAGACAGGGAGACAGACACCTGCAGCCCTGCTTCACCACTCATGAAGCTTTCCCCCTGCAGGTGGGGACCAGACGCTTGAACCCAGATCCTTGCGCACTGTAATGTGTGCGCTTAACCAGGTGCGTCACCGCCTGTCCCCGGCCTATTTATTTACTTATTTAACTTTATGTCCTCCAGGGCTGTTGCTGGGCCTCAGTGCCAGCATGACAAATCCACCACTCCCAACATCCGTTTCCTCCCCCCCTTCCTTATTTCTATCACAATGGACAGGACAGAGAAATTGAGAGAGGGGGATGGTAGAGAGGAGGAGAGAAAGACAGACACCTGCAGCCCTGTTTCACAGCTCCAGAAGCGACCCCCCACCAACAGTGTGTCTGTTGATCATTTTTTACTGCATCTCAGACACAGAGAGCACGTGCCCAACTCAGGCCCTCGGCCTTCAGGCCGACTTTTCCTGTGCCCCCCAATATCTGCCTCTCTGCCTCGTTCAAGCCTTTCTGAAATGATCCACCGCTCTGCCACCTCCAGACCACGGTGTACAAGCAATGTATGTCGATTTCAGAAAGTGATGAACAAGTCAAGAAAAGTGAGCGAAGTAAGATAATAGGATCTGGGAGGATCTGGGAGAATTGTGGGTTAGAGCAGACTGTGATGCTTCAGGCTTGATCGAAGTGAAAAGGTAGATGTGAGGCCCCAAGTTCTATCCCTGGGAGAACATGTACCAGAGTGATGTTCCAGCCATCTTTCTGTCTTTCCTCCTCCTCTCTTGCCGGGATAGCCTGAGGGTACTTCTTCCCGAGCTAGTGCTCTCTGGCTTGGAGAGAACTCAACTGGAGCCATCTAGGCTGCGGCG
The DNA here is from genome assembly GCF_950295315.1 of Erinaceus europaeus. Classification (NCBI taxonomy): domain Eukaryota; kingdom Metazoa; phylum Chordata; class Mammalia; order Eulipotyphla; family Erinaceidae; genus Erinaceus; species Erinaceus europaeus. The sequence goes on along the minus strand of NC_080168.1, from coordinate 133,135,427 downwards.
TGGGAGAGGGACCAGGAACTCATGCCGCACTAACTTCCACAGGAGATACACTCTGGAACTCTCGGAGCCGGAAAGCAATTTCCAGGTGTCTTTAATCAGAAGAGCAGCTGTTTTTATACTCTCCAAGTAGGGTGGAAACAGGATGTGATATAGAGAGGGTGGAGAGAAAAGTGACTGGTGAAAATCAGTGTGACAAGGAGAGGGGGCAGAGCAGGCGAGAATCCTATCACTGAACCACCAATGCCCTGGAGGGAGTGCTTTATGTAAATGTAAAAGTGATTTATATAAATAGACCAAAGCTTTGAATGTGATTAAATCTATCCCTATATAGGCATATGGTTAAGCAGAAGCCAGGGTGAGGTGGCATATTACCCAACATCTCCCCCTTTCTTTTTAACTATTTGCCATAGTATCAGGAGTGCGGGGCACTTTGTGAGGCAGGGAGACTGATAAGAGGCACACCTTTTTGGGGGTTCTACTGTCATTCCTTGCTCAACCTCTCCGTAGAGAGAGAGACTAACAGGATTGACACACCCCTCAGGCTCAAGCCCTTCCAAGCTCAACCATATCCTCACAATTCCCCAACATCTCCCTCTTACTTAATGGCCATATATAACTGGGTCAATGTCTGTAAAAGGCTTCATCTCTGTCAGGGGAATAGCAGTGTAGGGGTGAACAGAAACCTGTTGGGAAGAAAGCAGAATGATAGTGTGTAAGTGTCTTCAAAAAGAACTAGCACAAGACAGGGAGGGATAAGTAAGAGTAGCAAGAGACAGAGTGAGCCTGATGGGTGGAGGAGTGGAGGCCTGATAAGCCGAGGGGCTAGAGGGGTGATCTGGCATTGCAAAAATCCTGAGTCAGCTGGCAGAAAGTTCTATGAACTGCTACAGTCATTCTTCAAGAAGTCCAGCAGTATAAAGGGAGTGCCCAGCAAGTTCTATAGAAGCATCAGTCCAATGTCAACGGCCAGGAAATAAATGCCACACGTCTATCTTGATGGAGGAGGACAGCCACTGGAACTTTTCTTCTCTGTAGAGAGTGACCTGGAATCGCCAAAACATGATGGGTGAAACAGAAGCAGGAAGAGCAGACACCGATGGGTGAGAGAAAGGCAGTAGGAAAGTCTTGTCCTTTGGAGTCTATGAATCAGGTTCTCCAGATCGTGTCAGGTCACATCATGGGTTTCGGGGGATGGCTGTAATTGTGGGTGATGTCAGAGGTCAGGGGTCCAAGATGGATTTCTGGGGATTCTATATGAGCAGATGCTCCTTTATGCTAAGGCTTGTCATAGCTGTAGTCAATTACTTATGAAAAAACTTTGTAACAAATTAGAAGTTTACTACAATTGATAACTCAATGATTATAATTGGTTTAGGCATCTTTATAATTCTGTGTAAAGGTCATCTTATGTGACCTCATGTAGCAGTCTATATAGCAAAATTTTCATACCGAATTTAAGTCACATATATTGATTCTTAACTATTTTTACATTGGGTTTTTAAGCAAACTCAGGTTACTAGAGTTAACACATTTTAGTGACAATTTTTTTTTGGTACATTTACAATATCAGATTGATGCCAAATTTGTTGTGGATTAATTTCCACAAGATAGCTTACAGGACATTTTTGAAGGCCCTCCAAAAATGTCCTGTATAGAGGATTTGTATTATAACTTAGGAGATGATAAATTGTCACATTGAATATTTAGAGTTTTACCTTAAACACTCAGTTACTTTAATGAATTGATTTTACCTCTTCTCGTAAGAATGTAGCTTCGAAGTTACAATTTAACCGTTAAGTTAATGTATACCAAACTTGAAATATGCATATTAAGCATATAGTTTATAACACATAGGAGAAGAAAAACTTGTAAATAAGACATATCATTTCAAATGCGAATTTAGATCTACTGTCATAGTTGAACCATCTTTACTCAAACAGTTTAAGACTAAACATTTCATATTTATATCAAGACTTAAAAAAGAAATCAAAAAGAGGAATGAACAATTTTTGGACTGTTTCTGGACGTCTCCAGAAACCATGGCTGCGTCCAGCCGTTTTATATAAAGTCAGTTAACTTTCAGAGTACTCTGAGCACAATGGGTCATACAAAAATTTTGGTCACTCAACTCACTCATTTTTTTTTTTCACTCACTCACTCACAAAACACAACTGGCCAGTCATAGCATAAGACATTCGGGGGCGGGGGGGAAGAGTTCTGTGAATCAGATTTTTTTTTGATTCTGCCATGCTGTTTTATGGATCCTGGGGTCCATCCTGCAGCCAGTCCTCTTGCAGCCAGTCTTCTTGCAGTGTTTCTTGCTCTTCAGGGATATCAGCGCCATCATGTGGGTATTGCTGGACATGGCGGGCAGGAACCCAAACAGGCTTGGAGTAATTTTGTGGAAAAATGCATGCGAAACCCCTCCCCATAGTCAACAGGGGGTCAGGTCCTTTCCAAATTTTATCAAGTGGGTCTTTCCATTTGACCTTAATAGATGAGAGAGTAGATGGTGTTTGCCAATGAAGAATAATAGGAGGTTGGTCTGAGTTTTTGTAAATATTAAAGAGATTTAATGTAGTTAAGGCTTTTGCCAGCTGGATATTAGGGGGTACATTTCCCCTTTTTATTTATTTAACTGAGCCTTAAGAGTTTGATGGGCCCTCTCAACAATGCCTTGTCCCTGTGGATTATACGGAATGCCTGTAGTATGAGTAATGTTCCAGAGGGAACAAAAATCTTTAAATTGTTTGCTAGTAAAAGCAGATCCATTATCCATTTTAAGTTGAAGAGGTAAGCCCATTACAACAAAACAGGAGAGCATATGGCTTATAAGCTTTTTTGAGTTTTCTCCAGTCTGAGCTGTAGCCCACATAAACTTAGAGAAGGTATCAATTGAGACAAACACATATTTTTGTTTGCCAAAGTTAGGTATGTGGGTAACATCAATTTGCCAAAGAGCGTTGGCTTTTAAACCTCGAGGATTAACCCCCAGAGTTTGAATAGCAGGTGTTTTGATTAGACATGCACAGGAGGAACATGTAGCAAGAATACGTTTTAACTGTGGCAGAGGAATATCAGGAAATTGAGCTCGAAGACCTTTAAGATTAGCATGGGTTAAGGAATGAAAGTCAGCAGGATTAGAGACAGAGGCTAGGAGAATTCCTGTGGAGGCAAGGTGGTCGGGTGCAGCATTCGCTTCAGACAGGGGACCAGGAAGAGGGCTGTGGGAACGTAGGTGCTGAACATACAGTGGTTGGGTTCAAGAACAGAGCATAGAGGCAATTTGAATTAAAAGAAGAGAAAGTGGGTTGTCATCAATTCTTACATAAGATCGAGCAAGCCATGGAATTAAGTTAACAGTATACACACTGTCAGAAAAAAGGTTGAAGGATTCTGGTACAGCTTTTAGTGCAAGGAAAACAGCATAAAGTTCTTTGTACTGAGGGGAATTATCAGGAAGTTCAGTAAAGAGAGGTTTGGGGTATTGCTGGTCTGGATAATATATAAGGGCAGCAGCTCCCTTTTTTCCACCATCAGTGAACACTGTAGGAGCAGAGGCGATGGGATCTCGAGAGAAAAGTTTAGGTACTAGTAGAGGCAACAGAGGTAAAGAAGCTATCAAATTATTAGAGGGAAAATGATTATCTAATTGTCCTGGAAAACCCATTAAACTTATGGCAAAACGAGAATGGTGGCGTATGAGCCATTCTGTATCTGTGAGAGAAAAGGGAAGAATGATTGAATCTGGTTCCCTTCCTAAGACCTGAACCGATCTGTTTCTTCCTTGGCGAACCATAAATGCTAAGGCATCAATCTCGGTAAGGAGTCTTGGATCTCCGCCTACTGGTGTATGAAGCCATTCAAGAATGCCATGTTTCTGCCACAATGCCCCCACTACTGTGGGGGAGGAGTTAAAGATTAGAAGATTTACTGGAGAGGAGGGGGAGAACCAAACAAGGTGCATGTCCTGGAGAGCCTGGTTAACTTTTTCCAGTGCCAAGGAGGCTTCGGGGGTTAACATACGCTTTGAGGAGGGCTGTTTGTTTCCTTTTAACAGATCGAACAGTGGTTGCAGGCAGCTCGTAGGCAGACAAAGATACTGCCTAAGCCAATTCAAATTTCCAAGAAAACTTTGTAAAGAAGCAAGAGTGAGATTAGAAGGAAAAGTAACACAAGGTTTTAAAGGACGAATCTGCGTTAGGGAAATCTCTGAGCCTAAGAAAGATATTGGAGGGATTAGCTGTATCTTCTCAGGAGCTACATTAAGTCCACTTCTCTTTAAGGCAGGGATTAGAAAATCATGTAGGGCGGAGAGATCCGTATCTAATTCTCCCCATATTAACATATCATCCATATAATGAAAAACCTTAAGGCCCTTATGAATATATGGGGAAAGGGCAGATTTAACAGCCTCTTGACAAACAGTAGGACTATTAGTCATGCCCTGGGGCAGTACCACCCATTCAAATCTATCGGCAGGGCTGGCATTATTAATAGAAGGAACAGAGAAAGCAAAACGTTTACAATCTTGTGGGTGTAAGGGAATAGAGAAAAAACAATCCTGTATATCAATAGCTATGATTGGAATTCCTGTGGGAATTGCAGAAGCAAGAGGCAAAACCCTTTGGGAGGACCCCCAAACCTGCATGGTTTTATTAACTGCACGAAGATCTTGGAGGAGGCGCCATTTTCCTGAGCGCTTTTTAATCACAAAGACTGGAGTATTCCATGGGCTCCAAGAATGACGAATGTGTCCCAAAGATAACTGCTCTTGGATGAGTTCTTTTAAAATTTCTAGCTTCTCCCTAGGCAAAGGCCACTGTTCCACCCAGACAGGCTCATTAGAAAGCCAATCTAAGTGGGGAGTTCTGTTACGAACAGTGGCAGTTAGTATTGGGGTTGCTGGTTGGGTCTAGCAGTCTCACAGGAGTGAGTGTGGTGTCCTGCAGAGGTGTCTGAGGATATCACTACATCTAAAGATTCCAGCAAGTCTCTTCCCAATAAATTGGTGCTTATATCAGCTATTAAAGGCTGAAAGCGTCCAGTCATCCCTTCTGGATCTTCCCACACAGGGGAATCTCGTGTGCAGAATGCCTGAGTCAATCCTCCAACACCATGTAAGCGTGGTCCTGGGAGGAGTTCCCAACTCTGGGGAACCTCTGCTTGTCTTAAGATTATCTTATCTGCTCCCATGTCAATCAAACACTTAAAAGGAATATTACCAATCTTTACTGTCATAGTTGGGTGACCCCTTTCTAAAACAGGGGTGGTCCATAAAATCTCAGGCTCTGAATTCGAGCTGTTCTCTTGCTCCAGCCGGTTATTTCTATGCTGGAAGTTCCCACATACCGTGGGTTCCTCCTTCTGCTCACCCTCTGTTATTGTTACTTGGCGTGGTGGTTGTAGCGATGGATAGGGACCCAAGCTGGGCTTCTGTTTGTGGAAGAAGGGGACAGCACCAAGCAGGCGACCTGCTTCCTTCCCTCTTGGGGGCGGGGCTAAGGGAAGCCCCACACCTAGTTTAAATCCCTGTTTACATTTGGCAGAGGCGTGCCGTTCCTATGGAACCTTGACCAACAATCTCTCCTCCAGTGAAATCCTTTCTGGCATCTGGGACAAGGCATTCGTGGTCTCTGGTTCCCTGTCTGGAGGCAGGGTTGCCCTGACTGGAGTTGGGGTCGCCCTGACTGGGGGCGGGGTCGCGGTCTATTTTCTGGACATTGGTTACGCCAATGCCCTTGGCGACCGCACTGAAAGCAAGCCCCTTTTGGCTTATGTAAGGTAGCTGCATAGGCATGTAACATAGGTCCTTGAAAAGAGCTTGATCTGAGATCCTGTGTAGCTAGAATCCAAGTATCTGGGTGTTCGTTTTTAAGAGTGATACAGGCCTGTCGAAAATGCGGAAGCATTCTATCCCAGACTATGGATCACAGGAGGAGAAAACAAGCGTCAGGATTATAAATCTTCCTTTCCAAACTCAACTGGACCCTGGCAATGAATTTAGCGAGGGATTCATCAGGTTCTTGTTGAAGGGAGAGAATGGGGGCTGAGGCCGCTCCCATGGGTGGTGTTAATCGCTCCCATGCTTTTAATGCACACAGGCATACCTGATCAAAATACCCTGGTGGAAACTTGGCTTCCGCCTGTTGAATCCCTGTTTCTAATTGGCCTATTCCAAACAATGCATCAAAATTACCCTCTGGCTGATTTTGAATATTTTTCCGTGATTGTTGTAAACATTCATCGTGAAAGCATGCCTCCCATTGCAAGAAGAGGGGGCCTGGGAGCGTAGTACGAGTTACATCCCTCCCATCTTGGGGGGTATTAAGGTTCTGAAGCAGGCTTTGTAAAATGGACCTGGTCCATGGGGCATGAAAACCGTCATCCTTGATAGCCTGGCGTAGTTCCTTCAGGTCTGTAGTGGAATACAGAAACCAGGAAATGTGTGGACTTGCTCTGATAAGTGTGTAGCGGTAGGAGGAGTCACCAAAGTGGAAGCTTCTGGACAAGCAGCCAAAGAAGTGGTTTTGGAGGCTACAGGAGAATTCGGACATGTGTCTGTCAAAATGGGGGTGGGCGAAGAAGCAGCCGTGGAGGCAGCAGGAGGTTCCGGACACGTGTCTGCCAAAATGGGGGTGGCCGAAGAAGTGGCTGTGGAGTCCAAAGGAGAATTTGGACACGTGTCTGCCAAAATAGGGGCCTCAGGGCAAGATGCCAAAATAGGGGCCTCAGGGCAAGATGCAGAGGAATTAGGGTGGGTCAGGATCACGACAGGCCTTTGCTTCTTCTTGTTTTTAAGGTTCTGGTTAAGTTCTATGATCACTTCCTTTATCTCTTGGACCTCAGCCTCTAGGTCCTTAAGCCTTTTGAGAGGTTGCCCTATATATCCCTTAAAAGCTGCTATGATGATCAACAGGATATAAGGTGCAGCCCCGAGAAAAATGTCCCAGATATATAAAAATTGTATACTGGAAAAAGAATGCAGAATTTGGAAAAGATTTTCCATGGAGAGATCTCAGGAAAACAATAAGAAAGAAAAAAAATCACAGTGCCTTGACACAATATTGCAGATACCCAGAAGGTGTGTACTTATCTAAGATGTCTTCTTGTAAATCTGCTGCTTATGTGTCCCTGTTCTGGGCGCCAGATGCCGGGTTAGCCTGAGGGTACTTCTTCCCGAGCTAGTGCTCTCTGGCTTGGAGAGAACTCAACTGGAGCCGATCTAGGCTGCTGCGTGGGAGAGAGATCAGGAACTCGTGCCACACTAACTTCACAGGAGATACACTCTGGAACTCTCGGAGCTGGAAAGCAATTTCCAAGTGTCTTTAATCAGAAGAGCAGCTGTTTTTATACTCTCCAAGTAGGGTGGAAACAGGATGTGATATAGAGAGGGTGGAGAGAAAAGTGACTGGTGAAAATCAGAGTGTGACAAGGAGGGGGCAGAGCAGGCAAGAATCCTATCACTGAACCACCAATGCCCTGGAGGCAGTGCTTTATGTAAAAGTGATTTATGTAAATAGACCAAAGCTTTGAATGGGATTAAATCTATCCCTATATAGGCATATGGTTAAGCAGAAGCCAGGGGGAGCTGGCATACTATCCAACACTCTCTCTCTCTCTCTCTCAATAATAAATACAATTTTTCTTTTTTCCTCCAGGATTATTGCTAGGGCTCGGTGCCAGGACTACAAATCCACTGCTCCTGGCAATAGTTTTTTCCATTTTACAGGTCAGGACAGAGAGAAATTGAGAAAGGAGGGAGAGACAGACAGGGAGAGAGAACAAGAGACACTGCAGACCTGCTTCACCCCGTGGGAAGTGTCCTCCCTGCAGGTGGGGAGCAGGAGCTTGAACCTGGATCCTTGTACTTAGTGTTATAAGCGCACGTAACTGGGTGTACCACTGCCCTGCCTCCATAAATAAAATCTTTTAATAAATAAATAAATTGCTTTTCCATTATGTTCATTATCTTGCCCTAGAGGATAGAGATCTCCTCGTTTTATTAGGTTTCCAGGAACCAGAATGATGTCCCCAGCAAGCACACATTTTGGCTTTTGTTATTATCACCTTTGTCACTATCTGTGAACAGCAAGGGGCAGGGACCTCTGCAGAAAGAGGTCTTCCTCATCAAAAACAACTAGATTTAAGTCCTAGCTCTGCCCTCTGACTGGGACCCTGAGCAAAGTACTCAGCCTTCATCTCTTGAATGTGAAATCAGAAAGCCTAGCGCATGTCCCACTAAGCTGCAGGCGGATGAGGTGGAGAGTGTCCCAAGTGCCTGATGTCATCAGAGCACCACCACTGGCTTCTCCACACTGCTCGGTGCTTTTGTTTTGCCTCCAGGGTTATGGCTGGGCTCGGTGCCTGCACTACGAATCCACTGCTCCTGGAGGCCATCTTTTCCCATTCTGTTGCCCTTGTTATTGCTATTGTTGTTGGATAGGACAGAAAGGACTCAAGAGAGGAGGGGAAGACAGAGAAGGGGTGTGAAAGACAGACGCCTGCAGACCTGCTTCACCACTTGTGAAGTGACCCTGCTGCAGGTGGGGAGCCGGGGGCTTGAACCAAGATCCTTACGCTGGTCCTTGCACTTGGGCCATGTGCACTTAACCCAATGCACTACCGCCCGGCCCCTTGTCGTTGCTTTTAACTGACTAGATTCTTGGTTGGCAGTGTGAGCACTGGAGACTGAGCTGTCCAGGTAAATGGTCCCTCTCAGCGAGAGCCTGTGGCCCTGAGGAGCTGGGACCTCCCAAGATATTGTTTCTCTCTGTGTCTGGGAGGTTAGTCAGCGGTTGCTGCCGTGTTTATGGCCGGGCCCCTGCAATGTCGATGGTGAAGCAGGAGGTGAATAAGCCTTTGCTGCCTCAGGGTCACAAGCTGCCAAGAGGAGTCACAACAGGGACCTTTGAACAGACCCGTCGTCAGCTGTGTGCTGATAAACAGTTTTGTTTAGAAGACAGCTTTTCTTTCTCTTTTCCTGGAATTTCTCAGTAATTAAGCAACTTGGCACTAACCGAGACCCCTTTACACTGCTTAAACAACATTAGATAGTTGAGAGTACTTGTTCCCAAGCTTCTGACCTCTAGGAACTCCCTCTCACAGATCTATGTTTTCAGCTGTGTTTCTATCAAATTAACCACAGGCCTTGAGAGATAACTCCCGTACTCCCTGCATTCGTGAAACTAATGAGCTCAGTCAAGAACTTAGACTCACTGGCCCCGCCCGCCAGGCAGCATGATGTCCACACTGACAGCCATCTTCCCGGGACGTGGCAGCACGTCCACACTGACGGCCATCTTCCCGGCTCCAGAGAAACGTGATGAGCTAGATAAACCGAGAGCCTGGGGAGCAGATGAGTCCGTCAGTCCTCTGGTGTGTATTCACCAAGCTCACCCCATGGAGCTGGCATCCCACTGGCAGGCGGTCAGCAAGACAAGCCCACACCGTGTGCTGGCAGCAGGAGTCTCAGGGAGACAGAGAGCAGGAAGGCGAAGACGGTCCAGGCACCGTAGTGGGAGGGAGGTGCAGGGTATTTCTCAGTATTGAAATTGAAAAAATCAGAGGGTGAGATCAGAGCAGGGTCTAGAGAAGCTCACTTGGAGAGAGCGTTGCTTTGCCCTGTGGGTGAGCCAGGGTCCAGTCCAGCCCCCACCACACTGAAGGGGCTTTGGTGCTGTGGCCTCTCTCCCTGTCTCTCTCTCTCCTTCCTCTCTCTCCTTCCTCTCTATCCCTTTTCCTTTCTCCCTCTCTCCTTCTTCTCTCTCCCTTTCCCTCACTCCCTTTCTCACTCTCCTTCCTCTCTCTCCCTTTCTCTCTCCTTCTCTCTCCATTTCCCTCTCTCCCTTGCTCTCTCCTTCCTCTCTCTCTCTCTCATTCCCCTTTCTCTCCTTCCTCTCTCTCTCTCTCATTCCCCTTTCTCTCCTTCCTCTCTCTCCCTTTCCCTCTCTCTCCCTTTCCCTCTTTCCCTTTCTCTCTCTTTCCTCTCTCTCCATTTCCCTTTCCCTTTCTCTCTCTTCCTCTTTCCTCTCTCTCCCTTTCCCTCTTTCGCTTTCTCTCTCTCTTTCTCTTTCCTCTCTCTCCCTTTCCTCTCTCTCCTTCTCTCTCTCTTTCTCACACACACAGCAGTTGCTTGTTCTACAGTGATCAAGAAGGTATAAATAAATCTTTAGTGTTTTAAACATGCTATCAATAACAGTTTTATGTTCTAAAGACTAATTTCATCCAAAATACATGGGTGAATAAATAAAATGAAAACACTCTTCAGGGCCCTGGAGGTGAGCCAGCACTATGTGCCTTCCCTAGAAGAGGCCCTGGGTTCTGTCAGCATAGCAGGGAGAGCCACAGACAGCGGTAAGGACAGTGGGGGGGGGGCTCCATGGGTGGTGAATAACACTGAGGCTCTCTCTCTCTCTCTCTCTCTCTCTCTCAAAATATTGTATTAAAAATGGGCTAGGGAGGATCTCAGCAGTATTATACTGGTATTCTGCACCTGGGTTCATTCTCCACCACAAAATGAAAACATAAAACATGCAACCTTTCTTTAAATATGTGCATGACGTAGCCTGCAGAGAGAGAGAGAAAGAGAGAGAGAGAGAACAGTTCACAGACCCGTGTTGGTGCTGGAGCATGAAACACTTGTATTTAAAATGAAATGCTTCCCTTGAATATATTAAACGTATGTAAAGCCACAAACAGTAGACAGAAACAGCCAGGAGTCCTTGGACTTGACTTCATTTTGGCTAAGAACTGAGTAAAGAGAATTCTGATGCAACCAGAATCATAGTTTAGACCAGAACTCACTGTGGAATGAGTCCCTGAGGAGGGACAAAGAGGCCGCATGTGAATTCTAACCGCACAGTTCTGCTTCTGTGTTGTGCTGAGATGGCGGACGTGTCACATCACTCCTAACAAGAAAAGAATATAAAGTACTAAGAATGGTCCCTGGATGAGCTGTCTTGAAAACCTCTTTGGAACAGCCCACACCCTCAGCTGCAAAAGGAGATTGCTGACAGATGTCTGTGATTAGCAAAAGCCAAGAGGCTTCCTCCTGCTGTGCGTGATGATTTGGTCTTCACAGAAATGGATTCCCTTTGGTGTCGTAAACAGCACGCTTCCTTAAGTGGCTCTTTAAGTGGTAACACTTAGCAAGCCTTTAAGGCTTTTTTTTTCCCCTAAAATTTTATTTATTTAATTTGATAGGACAGAGAGAAATTGAGGGGGGGGGACAGAGAAAGAGAGTGACACCTGCAGACCTGCTTCAGCACTCGTGAAGCTTTCCCCTACAGGTAGGGACCGGGGCTTGAACCCGGGTCCTTGCACATGGTAACATGTGTTTAACTAGGTGTGCCACTGCCTGGCCCCCCACCTTTAAAGCTTTTATTCACAGTACTTCACTGTATTTCTGTCTGATTCCTCAAGAACATTGATGTTCTTGTGGGGTAGTTTATTACATATTACGGTCAGATGTTACTTGACTTAAAAGGAAGCTGTAATGTTCCATTCAAAGGAGTTTTATTTAATCATCAATGTTTTAAAACATCTATATATTTATTTTTATGAAAGAGAGAGAGCCCAGAGCACCACTTAGCTTGGGTCATTATATTTTACTGTCAATGGTAAACTATTAATCCCCCAATAAAGAAATTGAAAGAAAGAAAGCGAGAAAGAACGGAGGAAAAGATGGCCGCTGGAGTGGTGGTGTCACAGCACAGGCACTGAGCACCAGCACCCTCCTTCACACCACAGAGAAGCCCTCTGAGAAGCACAGTGCTGAGTGCTGTGCTGGGGACATTTTCTGGGCATGGCAGTGGACCCCGAGGTGAGGAGCCTGAGGGGCCAGGGCAGGTTAGGGCCCTGGAGCAGCTCCCCACACACTTCAGGGGGCTGCCTGCATCCATGTTCTCTCCACAGAAATGTGGGGTTGGGGGAGAGAGGGGGGAGAGGGGGAGGAAAGGGAGGGAGAGAGGGGGAGGGGAAGAAAGGGAGAGGAGAGAGGCGGAGGAAAGGGAGAGGGAGGGAGAGGGAGGGGAGAAGAGGGAGAGAGAGGGAGGGAGGAAGAGGGAGAGGGAAAGGGGGAGGGAAAGAAAGGGAGAGGAGAGAGGGGGGAGGAGAGGGAGGGAGAGGGAGGGAGAGAGGGGGGAGGAGAGGGAGAGGGAGGGGAGGAGAGGGAGAGAGGGAGAGGGAGAGAGAGGTAGAGAGGAAGAGGGAGAGGGAGAGAGGGGGGAGGAGAGGGAGGGAGAGGGAGGGGAGGAGAGGGAGAGAGGGAGAGAGGGAGAGGGAGAGGAAGAGAGCTCGCTCACCTGGGAGGGTGCGGCCCTGTGGCTGGGTTTGGGCCGGAGCTGCAGGGCAGAGGCAGCCTGGTAGCCTGTGCTGTGGCACCTCCTTGTCAGGCTGAGCTTCACGGATGGGAGAGAGACGACCAGGGACTCATGGTTGAGCTGTACGTAGTATCTCTTTATTCATGCAGGACGCAGCCCAATCTATACCCAGCTAGACTAAACTAACAACTAACTAAAACGAACAATGTTGTCTTTATATATACTTCCCAAGTAGGGTGGGGACAGGATGCGACGCAGAGAGGGTGGAGAGAAAAGTGACTGGTGAAAATCAGGGTGTGACAAGGAGAGGATCAGGGTGTGACAAGGAGAGGGGGTGGAGCAGGTGAGAATTCTACCACTAAACCACCAATGCCCTGGAGGGAAGGTGATGCTTTATGTAAATGTAAAAGTGATTTATGTAAATAGATGGCAGTGGTTATGTAAATAGAATACAGTGGTTATGTAAATAGAAGGCAGTGTTAAGCAGGGGGGATTTAAACCAAATGAAACAGAAGGGGTTTTTAGAAGCAGAATTAGAAGATACCAACACCTCCTCACCGGGGCTCAGTCTGGCTTAGCCTGGGGCAAGCGCAAGGCAGCGTGCTGGTGGTTTGGCGTCTGTCCTGGTCGGGATGGGATGGGGGCTGTAGCCAGTGGAGGATTCGGCGTGGAGCCTCTGCCTCCTCCCACCTGTCTGGACTAGCGGCTCAGCTCCCTCTGCCCTGGCAAAACGGTGGAGCCAGCTGCCCACTCCTCCACGGCCCTGCTGGAAGAAGCTGAAGGAGGCCAAGTGGGCCTCAGACATCAGCCTGCCCCACACTCCGGGCACAGAGGCCGTGTTTACTCCAACTGACTCCGGCTTCCCGGAACCCAGCCACGTGTGTGTGCGCGGAGACTCTGAGAGGGGAAGGGAGTGGGGAGGAGCACCAAAGGCGGGAAAGGCAAGCAGACACTCTTCCTTGTGCTTCTCCTCTGCTTGTATGTGCCACCCACCCACTCCAAAAGTAACAGATTCCAGCTGAGCCGCACTGCACAGGACTTGCAGGAGTGAGGTCCTGAACCCTGACAGCACACGTGCCAGTGTGACTCTCCAGTGAGTGCTCTCCCCGATAAATAGCACAGGCCCCCACACCACAATAAGCCAAAACTAAGCAATTCTGGTAAATAATGATAATAATAGGGTGGGGTAGATAGCATAATGGTTATGTAAAGAGACTCTCATGCCTGAGGCTTCGATGTCCCAGGTTCAAACCCCCCCAAGCCCCCACCACCACAAGCCAGAGCTGAGCAGTGCACTGGATTAGCACAGTCAACAGCCAAGCCTTTCCCGCTACGAGACAAGTTCTCAAGGTCTTCCCGCACAATCATCGCTGCCCAACTATCATCCACATTGGTCTCCAGCTCCCACTGATTCTGTGCTCAGAGAAACTAAGATGGAACTTTCGGAAAGCAAACTGGCGTCTGTTCAGTGATCTTGCCAATAAATCTATTCCTGCAACTCCAATTAACTCTATCCCCTCTGAAGATTCCTACAGGCGCTTCTGCCAAGCCATCTTCAAAGCAGCTTCCCAAGCCATTCCTCGTGGGAGACGTGCTAACTATATGCCTTGTCTTGATGCTGAATGCGAGCAACTACTAAAGCAGTATGATGAGTCGGGCGATCCAGATGTGGCTGACCATCTCATTGCCTCGCTGGATGCAGCACGCCAAGCCCACTGGCAACAACTCATGGAAAGTCTTAACTTCACCCACTCAAGTAGGAAGGCCTGGAAGCTTTTTCAGACTGGGTGCCGATAGCCAACCCTCTGCCGTCTCCCATCCTCCCGTATCTCCAAACTCAGTGGCCAGTCACCTAACTCAAGTTGGATGTGCTAAGATCGACCCAGTCTGGAAAAGAGAAATTTCCCATGAGTGGTCATCTCACTTCCGGTTATCTTGTCCATCTCCAAAACTCTCTCCCTTTACACTGTCTGAACTGGAAGACGCTTTGAAGAGGGTTAAACCAGGAATGGCTGCTGGCTATGATAACATCACCCCAGAACTCATTCTTAACTTGGGCCCCGCGGCAAAGAAGTGGCTCACTACATTCCTGTCCCACATCTTGGAATCTGAGTCTATGCCCAAAGTTTGGCGTCGTGCGAAGATAATAGCAGTTTTGAAACCAAAGAAAGACCCAACACTGGCCGCCAGCTATAGACCAATTTCTCTCCTCTCCATGTGTTACAAACTCCTTGAGAGGCTGCTTCTGTCACGTATTTCTCCTCTTACAGAGAAATTCCTATCACCCGCCCAAGCTGGTTTCCACCCAGGAAGATCTACCTGCGAACAAGCCCTGGCCCTCTCAACTTACATTGAAAATGGATTCCAGAAGAATTTAAAGACGGGTGCTGTCTTTGTTGATCTCACAGCAGCCTATGACACGGTCTGGCACCGTGGTCTCCTAGTCAAGATCTCAAGATGCCTGCCTCCATGGGTGGCCAACACTGTTGGTATGCATGAGACCCCTTCTGTTTCATTTGGTTTAAATCCCCCCTGCTTAACACTATTCTATTTACATAATCACTTCATTCTATTTACATAGCCACTGTTAACAAGTTCCACCCTCCCTCCAGGGCATTTGTGGTTCAGTGATAGGATTCTCGCCTAATCTGGCCCCTCTGTCACACTCTGATTTTCACCAGTCACTTTTCTCTCCACCCTCTCTATGTCACATCCTGTTTCCACCTTACTTGGCAAGTATATATAAAGACAGCATTGTGAGTTTTACGGTACTGTACCTTGAGTTTAGCTTAGCTCGGCTTAGATGGTGCTGCGTCCTGCATGAATAAAGAGATACTGCCTACAGCTCAACCATGAGTCCCTGGTCATCTGTTACCCGCCTGTGAAGCCAGCCCAGCGAAAACAACATAACCCATCGAAAACAACACAACACTATATCGTTTCTTCTCCAAAACAGAAGATTCCGGGTGCATCTGGGTGACAAGTCTAGCAGATGGAGACTTGTCTCAAATGGCCTCCCCCAGGGCTCTGTTCTGGCTCCTACGCTATTTAATATTTACATCAATGACCTCCCAGAAACTTCTTCAAGGAAGTTCATCTACGCCGATGACATCTGCTGTGCAACTCAGGCATCCAAGTTCGACATCCTCGAGGAAACACTCACGAAAGACATGTCTCTGATATCTGATTACTGTAAAAAATGGCGACTAATCCCTAGCACTGCAAAAACGGTATCATCTGTTTTCCAACTACACCATGCCTCGGCTTCGCGTGAGCTTAATGTGCAGCTTGACGATGCGAGAATCCGTCATGAAGCCCAGCCAGTCTATCTTGGCGTTACTCTCGATCGCACTCTGTCATTTCACAAATATCTCATAAAAACTGCAGCAAAGGTGGGCGTGAGGAATAACATCATTGCAAGACTGGCCAGCTCCTCATGGGGCGCGAGCGCTTCCACACTACGATCATCATCTCTGCCATTATGCTATTTCACTGCAGAATACTGTGCCCCAGGATGGTTCCGCAGCCCCCATGTCCACTTGGTCGATTCCAAATTATATTCCTCCATGAGGATAATTTCAGGAACCATCCGTTCCACCCCGGTTCCATGGCTGCCAGTTCTTAGCAACATCGCCCCACCAGATATTCGTCAGGATGCGGCATCATCTAAGTTCATTTCCCACGTCTACGCTCGACTGGACCTGCCAATATACGCGGATATCTTCGCCCACCCTGTCCAACGCTTGACATCTCGTCACCCAATCTGGTTCCCTACGCCTACACTGAACTTCTCTGTTCCAGATTCTTGGAAACAGAGTTGGCAGTCAGCTGAGGTCAAGAACAAACACCTCATCACAGACCCCTGCAAGCGTCCACCCGGCTTTGACCTGGCACGTTATGATCGGGCCTTCCTCAATCGCTATCGAACAGGCCATGGCCGGTGCGCCACTATGTTCCATCGCTGGGGAGCCAGAGACGACCCGAACTGCCCCTGCGGCTACAGACAGACTATGACCCACACAGTCAACGACTGCCACCTCTCCAGATTCAAAGGAGGTCTCGAAACTTGACATCAGGCTCAACCTGACGCTATGGAAGAAGGGCAAACGCTAGAAGAAGTGCACTGGTAAAAAAGAAAAAAACAAGGGCGGAGGGTAGACAACATAATGGTTATGCAAAGAGACTCTCATGCCTGAGGCTCCGAAGTCCAAGGTTCAATCCCCCCACCACCACCACCATAAACCAGAGCTGAACAGTGCTCTGGTAACAAAGAAAAAAAGCAATGAAAGGAAGGAAGGAAGGAAAGAAGGAAGGAAGAAAGGAAGGAAGGAAGAAAGGAAGGAAGGAAAAAGAAATGATGATGATGATGATGATGATGATGATGACGATGGGGCCAGGAGGTGGCACACCTTGTAATACTGAGTGCAAGGACCCACACAAGGATCCAGGTTGGGGTCCCGCTCCCCACTTGCAGGGAGGACACTTCCCAAGGGGTGAAGCAGGCCTGCAGGGGTCTCAGAATCTCTCTCTCCCCTCCTCTCTCAATTTCTCTCTTTCCTGTCTAATAAAAGGGGGAAAAGTGGCTTCCAGGAGCAGTAGATTCTTAGTACCATCACTGAGGTCCAGCGATAACACTGAAAAATATAAATAAAACAAAATATAAATAAATAAGTGAAATGCATAGCAAATAAGTAGTTTATCTAGACATTCACATTTACTTACTCTTAAAATTTTTGCTGTTAAATTTGGCTGTTACGAATGATAAAATCAGATGGAAAGTCAGGCTGATTTCCCCTAGAAAATGCCTCTGACAGGTGAAGTCAAGGGTTTCGGGTCAGGAACAGCCATTCATACTAGTCCACATAAAGACACTGCCTAAAACATCTGGTGCCTAGTCTGGGTACCTGATGTGAGAGAGTAACATTCAGTCTTCACACTCTTCATCACAACAGCACAGCTGCTATAAAGAAATGCTTGGCAGTTTCTTTTTTAAAAAAAATTTATTTATTCCCTTTTGTTGCCCTTGTTGTTTTATTGTTGTAGTTATTATTGTTGTCATCATTGCTGGATAGGACAGAAATGGAGAGAAGAGGGGAAGACAGAGAGGAGGAGAGAAAGACACCTGCAGACCTGCTTCACTGCCTATGAAGCAACTCCCCTGCAGGTGGGGAGCCGGGCATCGAACCAGGATCCTTAGGCCGGTCCTTGCTCTTTGCGCCACGTGTGCTTAACCCGCTGCACCACCGCCCGACTCCCGTTTGTCAGTTTCTTATGGAGTTCTCCATGTACCTACCTGATGGCCCAGTGATTCCATTTGTAGAGATCTAAGCACATATCCAAGGAGACAGACACGAGTATTTATAGCCACCTTGTTTGTAATACTCCCACACAATTCAAATGTCATCAGCAGACTTGGGTAGACCCACACAGTGCGGTGCATCAATAATGAGAACTACTGTCAAATATTATAACAGCAGGTTAACATACTGAGAGAAGGAAGAGTGGGCAGAATTCAGACAAGGAGATTCAGTATGATTTTATTTCCATGAAGGCTCAGGACAGGTAAGATGAATTCACAACACCAGACACTGAAGAGTGACTGCCATTGGGGGAGTGGTCACACTATTTGTAGACAGAGGCGTGTTTTAATCTGTCATACAGGCAGAATAGTGTTGCATTTCATTTCCCAGAGTTCTGCTCAGCTCTGGCGTTTGGTGGCACTGGGGGATTGAACCTGGGGCATTCAAGCCTCAGGCATGAGAGTGTTTGCATACTGTTATGCCGTCTCCCCCACCATAGACTGCATGTTTTAAAGAGAAACAAATTTAAAGTATTCTCTTCTCTTTCTTTCCTCATCTTCATGTTTCAACCCTGGCCTAGACCTTCATTTTGATATTATAAGAGACTCTTAACTGACTTCACAGACTCAAGATCCTATCTAGGCCAATCTGTCTCTCTGGGTCACTCCCTCCTTAAAAAAGTGAACTCTATCTTTGTGTGATGCAAACAGTACCTTTTCTTCTCTTTTAAGACTTCGTTCATTCCCTACATTAAGGTCTGGCTTCCTCACCCTCCTTCCTCCCTGTCTTAGTCTCTGTTTTCCATATCAAAACTTTCCTGAAGGCTGCTCAATATCCAGCTATCACTCACATATTAGAGAAAGACAACAAAATGGCCGCTCTTCTGAGTAAGTTGTGGTCTATAAACACAATACGATTATTTAAAAGGGTGGATTCACCATTTTCACCCCATCTTGGATGGAGCTTGAGGGAATCCTGTGAAGTGAGATCAGCCAGAAGAGAAGGATGAAGATGGGATGATCCCACTCATAGACAGAAGCTGAGAAATAAGAACAGAAGGGAAACACAGAGCAGAATCTTGACTGGAGTTGGTGTATTGCACCAAAGTAAGACTGCGGGGGTGAGGGTTCAGGGTCTGGAACATGACGGCAGAGGAGGACCTAGCGGGGTTGTATTGTGATGTGAAAAACTGAGAAATGTTACACATGGACCAACTACTGTATTTTACTGTCAACTGTAAACCATTAATCCCCCCTAAAAAAAAAAAGAGAAAAGCATATTGTGGTCTGGCACAGTGGACAAAGCATTAGACTCTCAAGCATGAGGTCCCAGGTTCAACCCCCAGCAGCACGTGTACCAGAATGTCTGGCTTTCTCTCTCTCTCTCTCTCTCTCTCTCTATCTATCTATCTATCTATCTATCTATCTATCTATCTCCTCCTTTCTCATTAGTAAATAAAATCATTTAAAAATAACAGTAAAATGGCCACTCTCAATTGAGCACACTCCATTCAGAGTCTTGTCATTACAATACTGAAGCTGCTTTCGTCAACGTCCCCAGAGACGTTCATGTCCCCAGACCCAGTGGTGTGTCCTCAGTCTTCCTCTAACCTGACCTAAGAGGAGCCTAGACTATTGACAGTGCTCTCCACCTCCCCGACACACCACGCTCCGTCACCGGGTGCCAGTCTGTTTCTCCCCATCGCTCCCGCTCCCGCTCCCTCTTCTGCTGACTCGTCCCGTGTCCCTGGTGTTACCCGAGGGCTCGGTTACGGTGAGGCCCTGTGGATCTCACCTGCTCCTGCAGTCCCTACTTCCATCTGTGTGACGTGGAGTCTCACAACCGGTCCAGCTCTGACCTTTGTGCTGACTTTCAGGCGGTTTTTCCACGGCCCACCTGAGATGGTATTTGCTCCACTCTGGCCCATGGCACCACCAAGGTTAGAACCTAGGACCTCCAGAGCCTCGGGCATGCAGGCTCTGGTGACACCACTACTGCTGCTTCCTGCCGGGTTCTTGGTTTTCTTTACACGTGCCTCACAGGTTCCCACTTCAGGGCCTGTGAAATT
Organism: Erinaceus europaeus; assembly: GCF_950295315.1. Lineage (NCBI taxonomy): Eukaryota > Metazoa > Chordata > Mammalia > Eulipotyphla > Erinaceidae > Erinaceus > Erinaceus europaeus. The sequence continues at coordinate 133,115,736 of NC_080168.1, read as the reverse complement.
CAGGGCCTTGTAAATTTTCCCGGGGCCCTTGGCTCAGAGCCGCTCCTGACTGTCGCTGCCTTACTGCCTCCAGGCCTCTGACCAGAGCTCCCCTGGCTCAGGAGCCCTCACCCGGCCAGGCCTGCCCTGCCTGCTCGCTCCTCACACCTAACATCCCTGCACACAGTGCTGTCCTGCGCTTATCAGAAACCTGCGCTCCACAAGGTCAGCTCCCAGTGAACAGATCTACTTCACTCACGTATTTTCTCTCCCTCATTCCTAGACTATGATAGGTACTCAGTAATTGAGGTGATCTTTCTTTTATACTTTTTATTAGTGATTTAATAATGGCTAACAAGATTATAAGATAACAGTTCCCACCACCAGAGCTCCATGTCCCAGCCCCTCCATTAGAAGCTTCCCTTTTCTTTTTTTTTTTTTTAAGTGTTAGAAAACAACATAGGTGAATTTTATTCCAGTGGGTTTTTTTTGGTAGAGAATTGTCTACGTTTGATCTCAAATAATAGCATAAAACTAAATAACAAACTGGAAAATATTTGCATTACATATGATAAAGGTCTGTTTCCTTAAATCTACAAAGAACTTTTTAAAATAAGTTTTATTAGTGATTAAATAATAATTAACAAGATTGTAAGATGACAGGGGGACAATTCCACCCAGTTCCTATCACCAGAGTTCCGTGTCCCATCCTCTCCATTGGAAGCTTCCCTATCCTTTTTTTCTTTAAGCTTTTATTTATAAAATGGAAACACTGACAAGACCAGAGCATAAGAGGGGCACAACTCCACACAACCCCCCACCACCAGAACTCCGTGTCCCGTCCCCTCCCCTGATAGCTTTCCTATTCTTTATCTGTCTGGGAGTATGGACCCAGGGTCATTGTGGGATGCAGAAGGTGGAAGGTCTGGCTTCTGTAATTGCTTCCCTGCTGAACATGGGTGTTGACAGGTGGATACACACCCCCAGCCTGTCTCTTTCTTTCCCTAGTGGGGCAGGGCTCTGGGGAGGTGGGGTTCTGGGACACATGGTGAGGTCGTCAGCCATGAGGTGATCATTATGGAAACACTGCATGACGGGATTACCTTCCCCAAGGGCAGTTTATCAAGTGGACTCCTTGTGGAGGAAGTAGCAGGGAACCTCATCCTTTGATGGACAAGTCCCCACATGCTGATGACTATGGGCTTCTCTCTCTGCAAATCACTCCACACCCCTCACCCCATGAGTCCTCCAATCTCCTGTCCCGGGAAGAATAGCCTCACTGCCAACGTGTTTTCCACACGTTTGACTCATTCACTCACTTACTCATTTGACAAATATTTACAAAGTGAAGGTGATCATTAATACTTAGTACAGGGATATATTCTGAAAAACCCCTGCTGTGCAACTCTCTTGTGCAACAGTCGCAAAGCGAGATTACACAGCCTAGACGGGGTGACCTATCCCACACTCATCTGGATGTGATTAGCTAGTCTAGTCTTTCTTTCTCCTCCAGGGCTATTGCTGAGGCTCAGTGCCAGCACTACGAATCCACAGCTCCTGTGGCTAGTTTCTCCATTTTATTGGATGGGACAGAGAGAAATTGAGAGAGGAAGGGGAGATGGAGAGGGAAAGAGAGACACCTGCAGACCTGCTTTGCTTGTTAGGTGTCCCCCCTGCAGATGGGGAGCTGGGAGCTTGAACCCAGATCCCTGCACAGGTCCTGTTGCTTAGCACGATGTGTGCTTGGCCGGGTGCACCACCGCCCGGCCCCTGACTGTCCCAGTCTGCTGGCCCAGTGGGAGCAGCACTGTATAAGGAAGGGGCACATCTCTGGCTGAGATACCACAAGGACCTAAGATCTCATTAAATGCCAGGCATTGTTTTAGGCACTTGAGACCCATCAATGACCCAGTGAACTGAATTCTCTACCTTTGGGGGTTTACATTCAGCTATGACAGTGCTCTTGAGCTCAGAGTCCTCCTGTCCGACTGATACATTCTCCGTCGTCCACTGAGTTATGAAGAGGAACCACTTCCTGAACTGGCAGGAAAGAGGCTGCGACTCTCAGGACTCTGGGTGTGTTTCCATCAGGTCTGCGGATGCTGGCGACTCCAGCCCTCAAGTCGTCCTAGATCTGAAGGTCTTGTCCTCTTGCCCACCTCACCTTGTTCTGAACTTTTCCTGGGTGTGGTGACATAAACCGCTTGTGTCTCTAATCAGCTGGTTCTGCCAAAGTCAGTTAGGATGAATGTAACCTCATCTAACTTCCTAAATGTGATTCAGTCTCTCCACCCCCCACCTCCCAGCCTTCCTCCTTGTCCGGGAAAGTTGCTGTGCTCTTCTATTTTATCCCTTTATCAGAATTTTAGGGAGCAGACAGAGCTGCCTGCATGCATTCCATCTGCAATGTTTAACCAGCCAGCCTGAAAGTCAAATCCAACCTTCTCTTCCTTAAATACATTAGATTGTGGAGAACGCAAATACATTAATTTAAATACATTAGATTGTGTTGACCATCAACTTTCTGCAGTGCAGTCACTGAGTGCCGACTGTTTGTGTTTCTGCATTTGGGGAGTCTCAGAGAAGCCCACCTCCCACCCCGGCCCCCAAGCCCCAAACACATGCACACCCAGTAAGCACTGGGCTCAGCGTTCGGGTTCCACTTCCTGCGTAGCCAGGAAAATTAATGCAGGCCCCTCGTTGTTGCTCCTTACCCAAGCCCAGCAGTTGGTAGAAAGTGAAATCGTGCCTGCTTATGTCTTTCACCTCTTCCTGTACTTGGGTCTGGACTAAACTGCCAGGGATCATTCCGTCAACTTGACTACACCTCAGTGGCTTAACTGGAACATTCTCTGAGCTTCAAGGTTTATCGGTATCACCTTGACCAGGAGATGCAATAGAGAGAAAAGCTGAAAAAAAGGTCTGTTGTATGCTTTACATTGGGTTCTAGTTCTCCCCCGCCAAGAGAATTGGATCAGTCCAGTTAGTTTTCGTGGGGCCCGCTTGGCCCCGCCCCTAGGAACCCCGAGAGAGGGTTCCAAAGTGGGAGAGTGTCAGAGTTCCAGAGTTGAAGAGTTGGAGAGTTCCAGAGTGGCAGAGTTGGAGAGTTCGAGTTAGAGAGAGTGCTTGCGCCACCGCAAAGAGACAGCAGAGTTCTGTTTGGTGATTAGTTTGGTTTAGTTTATGAATCGTTGTTCTTGAATAAAAAAATACAGCTTCCCTGCCCAGCTGTACGTCTCTGGTCATCTCTGTTACCCGCCATGAAGCTAGCCCAGCTGGCTGGAGCCTACGAAATTTTTAACAACAAATGGCGCCCACGTGGACCTGACCTGCGCATCTCTCAGATAAGTAAAGACAATTTGGCTACTTATGCACTATGGCCTTCTCTTCTGCTTGTGAAGAGATCTCCAAAGGCCTCTGCTCTTTCTTCATGAGACTGTTTTGCTGTTTCTGGAACATTTATCTCTGGACCACTCTGTGGTTTCCACTCGCTCGGTGAACTCAGAACAGCCAGCGGGAATAGCCAGCGGGAGGGAGGCGAGGCACGGAGCTGCTGTTTCCACCTGGTTAAACAGCCAGCCAGCCGGCTGTGCCCAGACAACCCCGCGCACTGTGCCCGCAGCCCCGCAGCCCCGCAGCCCGCAGGAGGCCGACGCCTGCACACAAGAGCCCGACGCCAGCACGCAAGAGGCTGACGCCAGCACACAAGAGCCCAATGCCAGCACGCTGGAGCCCAATGACAGCACGCTGGAGCCCGATGCCAACACGCTGGAGCCGGATTCCACCACGCAGGAGCCCGATGCCAGCACGCAGGCCAGCCCACAGGAGCCGGCTCTCCACCGCGTGGCACAGGGCACTGGACACGTGATCCCTCCACGCTGCTCGGCCACTGTAAGCAGGGCAGCAGACATGGCAGGGCCACGGGGCAGGGCCGCGGCGGCCTATCATGGCCGCCACCCCTTGGCACCTAGGCCCACTCGCTTGGCGAACTCAGAACTCGGCCTTCTACAAAACTGGCCTGCCTACCCTCTTGCTATGAATTCTGGAATGATCCCGGACCTCCCAGACCCCCAGGCTCCCTGCCAAAACTGGGCACATGAGATCTCCAGCTGCCGGTCCGGTCTGAAGGCAGACAAGCTGGAGTACACAGAGATTTGTGCAGAGATCGCAACCTGCAATTCCTAGAAGTGAAGCTGCGCGGGAAGCCACCTCCAGATGGTGAACCCCCCCCAACAACTGTTGGTATGCATGAGACCCCTTCTGTTTCATTTGGTTTAAATCCCCCCTGCTTAACACTATTCTATTTACATAACCACTTCATTCTATTTACATAACCGCTGTTAACAAGCACCTCCCTCCAGGGCATTGGTTCAATCCCCAGTTTCATGATATGTTTTTGCTCCACCCCCCTCCTTGTCACACCCTGATCCCTTCTTTATCACACCCTGATTTTCACCAGTCACTTTTCTCTCCACCCTCTCTATGTCACATCCTGTTTCCACCCTACTTGGGAAGTATATATAAAGACAGCATTGTGAGTTTTAGAGTACTGTACTTTGAGTTTAACTTAGCTCGTCTTAGATTGTTCTGCGTCCTGCATGAATAAAGAGATACTGCCTACAGCTCAACCATGAGTCCCTGGTCGTCTGTTACCCGCCCGTGAAGCCAGCCCGGCGAAAACAACCTAACCCGTCGAAAACAACAAACAACTAAGACAGTACAGATTTAAATTCGTGTTTAAAATGACATGTCTTCGTAACAAAGGTTTCTCTCCTTGTGTATTAATGACCGTGTTTATGTGTATGTTTAAAGTTTGGTAAACAGTAACTTTAAGGCTAAATTCTTACTAGTCAAAGTTAAATAAAAAAGGTTTTCAACGTAATTCTCATAAAGATAAAATTAACTTACATTTAAAGTCTGAGGTAAAAATTAGTTAACAATCAATATATTTTAACTAAGTTGGTCTAAACAAAAGGTTAAATAGACTTGTTGATATGTAAAACTCTCCATTACCTTCTCTATTAGAAATGGTAGATCGCACAATGACTATGCTAATTATTCTCATGCCTGAGGTTTCCTTTCCTGACTCCATCTTGAATGGGTGTAACAAAAGGTTAAAAAGACGTTGTTGCTATGTAAAAGTCTCAAATTCCTTCTCTATTAGAAATATGCTAATAACAAGTTTTGTTTCATAGTAAGTAAATTGCAGCCAGCTGCCTTTGGGACTCTAGGCCGTTCCCCGCCCCCATGCAAATGCCCGTCGAGGCAAGTAGCCCCCCAGAGACAAGAAATGTATTTTAAGCTGATAAAGTTTAGCCCACAGAGGCAGATATGGCCCCCTCAGGCCTTCCCTTAGCAGCACACTGGTTCTTGTTACTTGCTTGCATGTTTCTCCATGTTTGTGCCAGCTTCTTTTTATAAAAATGCCTGTATGATATAGGTTTCTGTTCACCCCACACCCTTGATACTGTAGCCATTTAGTTAAAAGAAAAGGGGGAATTCTTGTATGCTTTACGTTGGGTTCTAGTTCTCCCCCGCCAAGAGAATTGGATCAGTCCAGTTAGTTTTCGCGGGCCGCTTGGCCCCGCCCCTAGGAACCCCGAGAGAGGGTTCCAAAGTGGTAGAGTGTCAGAGTTCCAGAGTTGAAGAGTTGCAGAGTTCGAGAGTTCCTGAGTTCCAGAGTTAGAGAGAGTGCTTGCGCCACCGCAAAGAGACAGCAGAGTTCTGTTTGGTGATTAGTTTGTCTTAGTTTATGAATCGTTGTTCGTGAATAAAGAAATACAGCCTCCCTGCCCAGCCGTTGTCTCCGCGTCTCTGTTACCCCTAGCCCGGCCAGCAAGAGCCACCAAAAATTTTAACAACAAAGGTCTTTTTCCTTAAAACAAAAACAAACAAACAACAAAAAAAAAGCACAACTTGCACAATCAATTCTGTGCCTAGGGGCTGGGGAGACAGCATAATGGTTCTGCAAAAGGTCTGCAGGTGTCTGTCTTTCTCTCCCCCTCTCTGTCTTCCCCTCCTCTCTTGATTTCTCTCTGTCCTATCTAACAACAACAATAGCAATAACAACAACAAGGGCAACAAAATAGGAAAAATGGCCTCCAAGAGCAGTGGATTCATACTGCAGGCACTGAGCCCCAGAGATAACCATGGAGGTAAAAAAAAAATTTTAAAAAAAGACTCTGTGCCTGAGGCTCTGAGGTCCCAGGTTCAATCCCCTACACCACCATCAGCCAGAGCTGGGCAGGGCTCTGGGGAAAATAATAGTAAAATAAGTAAATAAAATAATAATAATAATAACCTTGTGCCTAACAAATGAAAATGACTTAGTATTCTTTCTTTTTAATTAAAGCCTTTCCCAAAAAAGATGAAAAGATGAGGTGGTGGTGGTTCTGCTGACTAGTACACACTGGGCACTGTCTCCATGACATGAACAAGGGACTCAAGTGAACTCAGTGGCGACAGGAACACAAAGATATGTCATCAGATAGATCATGCATCAAGTGGCACGAGGAATTCTACTTAATGGAAAGTTAGCAAGTCTTTTTATTTTTCTTCAGCTGCTAGCACAATCAGGGATAGAAATATATATATATGGAAGAAACTTCCGAAAAAGCACTTTAAAACACTACACTACAAATAAATCTATAGACTATTCTGCAATCTTATATTTTTCTTCTAAAAGTAAAAATTTTTTTGTAAACAAGGAGTATAAAAATGATTTAAAATAATCCTTCACATTCTAACTTAAAAAAAATAAAATGTAGCAGGGAATGGACCATGGTGTGCCTGGTTAAGCGCACACATTACAGTGCACAAGGACCTGGGTTCAAGCCCCTAGTCCCCACCCGCAGGGGGAAAGCTTCACGAGTGGTGAAGCAGGGCTGCAGGTGTGTGTCTGTCTCTCACCCTATCTGTCTTCCCCTCCCCCTCTCAATTTTTCTCTGTCCTGGCCACCCCATCAGCTGGGGCCCTATTTGGGAAGTCCTGAGATTCCCAAACAGGCGTGATGTACCTAGACTTTGAATAAATCCCTCTCTCCATTGTTACTGGTCATCTCTATCAGGAACAACACAGTAGACCCCTTTTATGGGCCCCCATAGGACCTTGCCCTCAACGTGGATCAACAATGGTAGAGAATGTTCCATCCTCCGAAGGGAGACTGGACAACATACTCTATGCTACACCTGAGGAAGACGGGTCCTGATATTGGGGCAGCTTGGAATGTTCCTACTCATGACCACAGAATGTGAGCTCAGAGCTACAGGGATGCAGAGGTCACACAGGCTCCTAAGCTGAATATGGGCCCCAGATCAGATCAAATCAATGGGGTTTACAGTCAACAATATTTATACCTCTTTCCCATATTAGGGAGCTACTCTCTTCCCTGATCCAGCTTTCTGGTCCTTTTTCCAGTCATGACATCATCTCCCCAGACAATAACTTGGATCCATCTGCATATCAGATGTCAGGCTCAGGGGAAAAAAAAAAAACTAGTATAGCCACAGGCCCTTTGGAATATAACTAAAATATGCCTGCTAGCTATCTACAAAATGGAGACCCACCCCAACTCTTCATCTGCACTATTCCAGCCTTTAGGTCCATGATTGTTCAACAATTTGTTTGGCTTTGTATGTCAACTCTCTTTTCAGTCACCAGGTTCCAGATGCTAGCAGGATGCGACCAGACTTCCCTGGACAGACAACCCCACCAATGTGTCCTGGAGCTCCGCTTCCCCAGAGCCCTGCCCCACTAGGGAGAGAGACAGGCTGGGAGTATGGATCCACCTGTCAATGCCCATGTTCATCGGGAAAGCAATTACAGAAGCCAGACCTTCCACCTTCTGCATCCCACAATGACCCTGGGTCCATACTCCCAGAGGGATAAAGAACAGGAAAGCTATCAAGGGAGGGGATGGGATACAGAGATCTGGTGGTGGGAATTGTGTGGAGTTGTACCCCTCTTATCTCAGTGTTTCCTTTTTATAAATAAAATAAAAATAAAGAAATTGATCCAAGAGACAATTTTTTTCTCTCTGTCCTAGCAAATATAACAGAGAGGAAAAGAACTGTCTGCCGCTAGTGGTGGATTCACAATGACAGCACCAAGCTTCAGCGATAACCCTGGTAGCAAAAATAAATGAATGAGTGACTAAATAAATAAATAAAAAGATGAGTACAGGATGACCCCACTCATAAACAGAAGTTGAGAAAGAAGAACAGACAGGGGAAATACAAAGCAGAACTTGACTGAATTTGGAGTATTGCACCAAAGTAAAAATCTCTGGGGGAGGGGAGGGTGGCTTTTCAGCTTCACTATACGGGGAGGGGGGTAGGGACACAGACCTTTGGTGGAGGGAACGGTGTTAATATACACCCCTATTAACTTATAGACTGATAAGTCTCATAAATCAATATGAGAGGGGGAAATATGCTTTAAAAATTAAAAATAAATAAATAAATAAAATGTAGCTAGGGTATTTGTGATTCCTTATGTGTTCAAAGACTGATTTTTCAATAGTGCGGACCTTACAGTTAAAGAGACATTCATGCTAGTATTTTGCTGTGAGTACTGCTGTGTTACTGTGGTTCCTGAGTATCAGCCCAAGTAGAGTCCTAGAAATACTGCACTCATAATTTTGCATCATTTGATTTCTTTATATGGTCACCAGCAGATTGCTAAAGGCTTTTTAAATATTTTATTTATTTATTAATGGGGGGGGACCTGAGCATCACTCTGGCACGGGGATGCTGGGAATTAAACTTGAGGTCTCACACATCCAAGTTCAGTGCCCTCATCATGGTACCAACTCCCAGATTTTTAAAACAGAACTCTTTCAGGACTTGTACCTAAAAATGCATAAACATAATTCTTAAATTACTGAGTGGCTTACATATTTATAAGCAAGTTGGGATATCATTTAAGCACATTCTTGATATCATAAAGGGTTTAGATTCAATAAGGTTCATTTACTTTTTAACATCTTGACCATTAGATTCCTGGGAATTTACCTACCTTACCTTATTTTTTTTTCTTTTTTGGATTCTTTTAAAGCTCCCAGATAGTCTGTGGTTCTTATCTGAACCAGCTGGCCCTTATATATGAACCTAGAGGTCTTTGCATGCAGTTCCTCCACCAATGTTCGAATCCCTCTGCCACCCCCATACAAATGCCTACCAAATGGGAAATGCCCACAAGGCAAACTCACACCATTCCTAGTTTTATTATTAATCATCTCTGCCTCACCGCTTCCTAGGCCCCCCCCAAGTCATCTCTCTGGGCGTGCCTCAGCACACAGCCGGCAGAATGATGCTGGGCAAACTAACTTGTTGCCTTAGCTCTCTTGGTTGCAAAAATGAGAACAAGAGGGCTGGAGAGACAGCATAATGGTTATGTAAGACTGTCAAGCCTGAGGCTCCAGGTTCAGTCCCCAGCTCCACCATAAACCACAGCTGAGCAGTGCTCTGGTAGCTCTCTCTGTGTATCTTTCTCCCTGTATCCCTCTTTCACTAAAAGTAAATAAATAAAATATTTTTTAAAAAAACGAGAACAAGAGCTGTGTGTGAAGATGGAGACCCAGTGAGGCTGCCCCAGAGCTCCTGGCTAGGGCACAGGGCCTCCATGAGCAGGCGTCTTTGTCACAACACAGAACTCTCTTCTGCTTGGCTGCTGCCTGCTATGTCTCCCCAAAGCTACTTCTATTTCCTGCCATTTTTCTTTGAAAGTAGGACATTATCTCTCTTATTATTGCATGATTCCTTTCCAAATAAGTCCAGTTCTTTGAAAGAAGAGGCAACAGCCAATCGAGAGAGAGAGAGAGAGGGAACACTGTGTCAACTAAGTGCAAGCTCCATGTCTGAAAGAATCATTGCAGGATAAGATCTTTCTTTTTTTTTTAATATTTATTTATTTAGTCCCTTTTGTTGCCCTTGTTGTTTTATTGTTGTAGTTATTACTGTTGTTGTTGGATAGGACAGAGAGAAATGGAGAGAGGAGGGGAAGACAGAGGGGGAGAGAAAGACAGACACCTGCAGACCTGCTTCACCGCCTGTGAAGCGACTCCCCTGCAGGTGGGGAGCCGGGGCTCGAACCGGGATCCTTACGCCGGTCCCTGCGCTCTGCGCCACCTGCGCTTAGCCCGCTGCGCTACCGCCCGACTCCCGGGATAAGATCTTTCTTTCCTGTGTTGCTCACTGAGTCCTGTCCTCCCCACCCCACCCCCATCATGTTCCCCTCTGTTAGATATCTGCCCCTCTGGCAGGCCAGGGTATGAAGAAGCCAATGGGTCTAGGTCCGTTCTCGTTCTGGGTAGAGGGAAAAAAATGAATGTGCCCTTCAGACATTAGGGTGAGTGTGGGAGGTCTCCTTCTCCGTTCTGGTAAGATGTCGGCTCCTCCTCCTCCCCCTCCTCCTCCTCCAAGGTCACTGCCCTCTGTCCTCTCCACTCCCTCTGGACGTCACAGTTCTGGGTGGTGGCTCCATATGACATCTTCTTTGGGAGGCTTGCGAAGCTCTCGTGGTTGAGCTCTGTCTCCTCCGCTAGCTCATCTTGGTCTATGATTCCACGCTTGTCCTCACAGACGCTCCCGGGGTCAGCCCAGTCCTGCTTCTCCCCAGAAGCAAAGACGCCATAGAAGATGACCCCACTATAGTGCACCAGGGCGGCTATGAGGAACACATTCTGCCATTCCTCGCGGGTCTAAATAAGGAAAGAAAGCGCCGGTTAATACTCCAGCCCAAGACAGACATTAACGGTACGTTCTGGGAGATTCTACTGAGACAAAAACACCTAGCTGCTCCCGAGGAGACTCTAAAGTTAAGGGAAAGATTTGAGTAAGAAACATGTCAGTATCCAAACAGAATCTGAGTGTCTGATAAACAAAAACCAAGAGCTGAGAGATAGCTTGTCCAGCAGAGTCTGTGGTGCACCAACTGGGAGCAGCATCGACGGTGCCCAGAGAGCCCCTTGGATGGTGGACGTGTTATGGTATCTCTCCTCTCTCCCTGACTGTCTCTAAGTAAAAAATAAAAATATTGAGACCTGGGAGGTAGTCCAACTGGTAGAGACACCAGTCTGCAAGCAGGAGGCCCTGAGCTCTGTTCCTGACAGCATCCCATGTGCCCCCACCTCTCTCTCTCATAAGCAAACAGACAAGTCTTTAAAAAACTGAAAATATTGAGACAGGAGGCCTTCAGCAGTATAACGCATGCATGGGGCCAGGTCCATTCTCCAGAGTCACACAGTGTAATCAAAATGGCAAACAAGCATTACGATTACAATGGCTATGCATTAAAAAAAAACTTCACAAAATCAGGCCAAATACAGGACCACTCAGATGGTGCTCTCTCTCAGACAGTGGGTTAGGTTAAGCTTGTATGTAAATCTGAGAGGACTCCTTCTTGCTTGCTGTTGAGTATATCACAGTTTGACTAAGAAAATGCTCATCACTGATGCAAAAGTATATATACAGTATTTTCTGTGGGGCCAGGTGGTGGTGCACCTGGTTGAGCGCATGTTACAATGCACAAGGACCCAGGTTCAAGCCCCCAGTCCCCACCTGCAGGGGGAAAGCTTCACAAATGGTGAAGCAGGGCTGCAGGTGTGTCTCTCTCCCTCTCCTCTCTCCTCATTCCCTCTCAATTTCTGACTGTATCTATCCAATAAATAAATAAAGATAATAAAAAATTGTTTAAATTTTCTGTGTAAACTATAATACAAAAATATCTCAGGTGCTATCTTCCTCTAACTTTAAGCACAAATATGTCATGTTAATAGTCATAATTTCTGGTGCAAGGACCAGTGTAAGGATCCTGGTTCGAGCCCCCGGCTCCCCACCTGCAGGGGAGTTGTTTCACAGGTGGTTAATCAGGTCTGCATGTGTCTTTCTCTCCCCCTCTCTGTCTTCCCCTCCTCTCTCCATTTCTCTCTGTCCTATCCAACAACAATGACATCAATAACAACAACAATAATAATAACCACAACAATAAAACAACAAGGTCAACAAAAGCAATAAATAAATATTTTTAAAGATTAAAAAATAGCATAACTTTTAATATTTTATTTCATCTATTTGATAAGACAAAGAGAAATTGGTAGGGGAGAGAGAGATAGAGAGGGAGAGAGACACCTGCAGAAGTGCTTCACTGCTCATGAAGATTCCCCTGCAGGTAGGGGCTGGGGACTTGAACCTGGGTCCTTGTGCACTGTGATGTGTGCTCTACCCAGCCCTTCAACAGTCGTGGTGCAATCCCATCATCTCACTTGCAAACAGAAAGGGGAAACATAGGCCTATAAGGACTCAAACCTCATCTCCTCCATGAAGCTGGAAGACTTCCTAAAATCATATTTGGGTTTTTACTTTTTTATTATCTTTATTTATTTATTGGATAAAGAAGAGCCAGAAATAGAGAGGGGTGGGGGAGGGAGAGAGACAGAGAGTCACCCGCAGCCCTGCTTCACCACTCGCAAAGCTTTCCCCCTACAGGTGGGGACCGGGGCTAGAACCCAGGACCTTGCGCACTGTGCATTCAACCATGTGTGCCACCACTCAGCCCCCTAAAATTATATTTGTTACAGGCAATCCAATTAAGAAAACATTTGAACAAAAACATATCTGGAAAAAAAAAAAAGGATAAAGATTCAGCATTGCCTGTGGCTGAACTCCTGACTCTGGGATAGCTTTCTACCATCCACCCAATTCCAAACATACAAGGCTCCAGCAGGACCTTTTTTTTTCTTGTAACCAGAGCACTGCTCAGTTCTGAACTATGGTGGGGTGGCAGGGCATTGAACCTGGGACTTTGGAGCCTCAGGCAGGAGAAGCTAGGACCCTTTTACACTCTTACAGGTTCTCAGAAAGGGTCATTAGTGTGTTGTTATTGCAAGATAATAAGGAAGTATAACAGCACTAATATTTTTTTAATGCTGGGTCATGTTAAGCAATAGAGGGAAATAGTCTATAAAGTTTAATTTCTTCAAATTATAAAGCAATCTGTGTGACTCATTTATCCCAAGTTGATGGCCTCTGTTTCTTCTTTGTGTTTCTGAGTAGTCATTACAAGTTTGTTCCCCAAGACACACCTTTTTCTTTCAATTGAGGAAATGTGGAACGAAGCGTTAATCAGGTATGTTGCCATCAGCAATAATTTTGAAGAAAGAGAAGGAGGGGAGGAGGAGGAGATGAAGGAGGAGGAAGCAAGGAAGGAAGGAAGGAAGGAAGGAAGGAAGGAAGGAAGGAAGGAAGGAAGGAAGGAAGGGAGGGAGGGAGGGAGGGAGGGAGGAAGGGAGGGAGGGATGTTTGTATCAGCCAAGTTCAAGGACACAGACAGTTACAGGTCAGGGTGGGCCCTTTCCAGCTCAGGTTTCTGCAATACTTCAGTCTAGGAAGCCATTACCTTGTGCTTGGTCATTGCACCAACAATGAGGGGACAGACCATTCCAGAAAGGGTTCCCACTCCGTTGGAGATGCCCATGAGAATGCTGGCATAGCAGGGAGCAATGTCCAGGTGGTTGACGTTGAAACCTGCAGTCAAGCCAAAACCTCAGAATCAAGAACAGAATTCCAGATGCCTGTGGGGAGGCATGTACCTTCCTGCGAAACCTCATCAGCTGGATGCCTTTTTCTAGTGTACCGTGGTAGATATCTTTTCCTAGTGTACCGTGGGAGAGATCTTTTCCTAGTGTATCATGGGAGATATCTTTTCCTAGTGTACCGTGGGATATATCTTTTCCTAGTGTACTGTGGGATATATCTTTTCCTAGTGTACCGTGGGATATATCTTTTCCTAGTGTACCGTGGGACATCTGGAGCTGCTACCAAGATGGTAACAGAAGGTCTTCAACATGTCACAGGACCAGGAGCCGTGACTGGTGAACAGCGTTTGGCCATGAACTCACCTTCCTGTGAAGAATTACACCTGGCCCTGCCATGGGAAGTTCAGAACTCAAAATAGAAAGATCTTGGAGGGGCTGGGTGGTGACAGACCTGGTTGAGCACATGTTACAACACACAAGGACCTGGGTTTGAGCCCCTGGTCCCCACCTGCAGGAGGAAAGCTTTGCGAGTGGTGAAGCAGGGCTGCAGGTGTCTGTCTGTCTTTCTTCCTATCATCCACTTCCTTCTCGATTACTAGCTGTCTCTATCCAATAAATAAATAAATATAATAAAGGAATTAAAATAAATAGATAAATGTAAAAACGAAATTTGAAAAAAAAAAAAAAAAAAAAGCTGTTGGAGCAGTACGGAAAGCCTGACAGTCTGGGCCACTTCTATTTGAGTCAGCCACAGTCACATCCAGCCTGGGCTGTAATAGCCACACTACCGACTGAGCTGCTACCAGGCATCTGTCTCTCTCAAGGTCTTCTGGCAAGAGACAGTGCCGCTAGGAGTGGCCCAGTGCTAGCTCACCACTGCCTCCTTTCTAGTCCTTTCTTCAGGAGAGAAAAATGAGTGGAGTGGGGGGGGGGCGGTGAGAGAAGGCAGGGGAAACTCAGGAAGAGGAGGCTGCTTGCACCAGGAGTCAACTCTGCCAACTGCCACGGCACGTTTAGGGTCAGACAGGCCTACTCCTGTTGCTAATCTGAACAAAGGATTTCAGCTGATTTACTTTTCTTTTTTCCAATCAGGATTATCCCTGGGACTTAGAGCTAGCACTACAAAGCCACCACTCCAGACTGTCTTTCAAAGCCACCACTCCAGACTTTCTTTCTTTCTTTTCTTTCTCTTTCTTTCTTTCTTTCTTTCTTTCTTTCTTTCTTTCTTTTTGTTCTCTATCTCCATTTCCTTCCTTCCTTCTTTTTTTACTAGGTAGGACAGACAGAAACTGAGAGGGGAGGAGGAGATAGAGAGAGAGAGAAAGAGAGACGCCTGCATATCTGCTTCACTTCTAGTGAATCTTCCCACCTGCAGATGGGGAGTGGGGGGCTCCAACCCGGGTCCTTGCACATGCTAACTTACATGCTTAACCAGCTGTGCCTCTGCTGAGCTGCAGATAGGAGCTTTCTAAATCTCAGTTCTTTCTTTTGTACAGGACGGTATAGATCAGCAGAAGTGCATAGTGCTTACACGCATAAGGTCCCAGGTTCACCACTGGCCCCTCTCTCTCTCTCTCCCTCCCTCCTTCTCTCCATCCCTCTCTCTCTCCATCTCACACACATACACACACACACGCGCACACACACACGCACACACACACACACACACGCACGCACACGCACACACACACACACACACACCAAATTAAATAAGTAAATATTTTAAAAAGTGAAATAAAGGTGAATACTCATCCTTATAGAACTTTGGTAAATATTAAATTCAATATGTTGATTACACAGTACATCAAGGTAAACAAGAAAAAAAGACCCTATGTATTTCTTTCCCTGTATGATTTTAGGTGTGATTAGCCAACCAACGTGTTTCTCACTGTCTTCCCTGAACTACTAAATGTCTGTCACATAGTAGGGACTTAATAAATAATTGTTTAATGAATGACCAATTTGAGCTGTTGAAATCGAACAGGGCAGTATAAGTTTTGTTTATTCATATTTGTGTTTTCCTTTGCTTCTGAGTTCTCTATTCTGTGCAAAGACCCTGAAAATAGGATTTGAAAAAATTCTTTCCTCTAGTCTGGCACTGTGGCCGGTTGCTTCTTTGTACCTACATTCAGAGAGATTAAAGACCGCTTTTGTAATAAGCTTTCTCTTTCAGATCAAAATGGCAGACAATCAGAATATAAAGCAGCTGAAAGATTAATGAATCTCTCTGTTGATCCAAAGGAGATAAACCCTTTATGAGAAAAAGAACCTGGTGATAAGAAACACTTGGTAGGATTGGCGAGTATTCCGTGCTGACACAAAGCCTGGGCACCTGCCCCCAGCCACAGATGGTTGAGGAAAGCCAGGAACAGTCGCCAGAAGGAGGGTCACTGAGAAACAGAGACTGCTGGATCTTTTCTGGTATCGTGTACAAAAAGAGAAAAATAAGTGCACAAAACCTTGAGAGAGCTTTTTCTGTTCCGGCTATTCCGCCGAGTAGGTATCTCCTGTCTCTTATAATATCTCTGGTCTCCCCTCTCTCCAGCACCTTGTTCATAAGCACTTCCTAGACAGTGACTGTCCTTTCAGGCACCCTGGTCACCCCTCATAAAGTCAGCAGACAGCAGATCTTGAGGGACCCAACCCCCAGGTCACAGACCCTTGTGTGGTATCACTGTCATCAGGCAAACTTATCCCCATAGTAGACAGTTCATTAACCTGGACATACTAAGCATTCCAACACATACATGCACATGTGCATACACATGTATATTAAAGAAAGACACTGAGAGGGAAGGGGGTGGTAGAGAGGGAGAGAAAGAACGGCAGCACTGTTTCACCACTCATGAAGCTTCCCCTCTGTGAGGGACAGGGGCTTGAGCCTGTGTCCTTGTGCATGATGACATGTATAGTCTATGAGGTGTGCCATCGCCCAGCCCTACCAGTCATCCTGCTAAAGCTCCGTGAAGTGGACTTAACACAATACCCAACGTGGAGGGTTGCTGTGGGATCATGTCTAGATCATGCCTGCAGTGTTAAAATATATGTAAGTAACTCATTAAATTCACAAAAATAGGTATAAACATGCAAAAGAAAACATGAGGAGACCAAACACCATCAACAGCCAATGAAGCACAATCAAGGCAGAACTGAACTGGAAAATCTACATTAGAAAATCAACTAGTGGGGCGGGGGAGACAGCATAATGGTTATGCAAACAGACTCTCATGCCTGAGGCTCCTAAGTCCCAGGTTCAATCCCCTGCACCACCATAAGCCTGAGCTGAGCAGTGCTCTGGTGTTTCTCTCTTTCTCTCCTCTCTCTTCTCTCTCTCTCCATCTCTCTCAAAAATAAAATTAATAAAAAAAATTTTTTTAATTGACTGGTATCATTCACTTCACTGGCAGAATCATAAATCCTCTCTGCAGACACACATTTGAAGACATTCAATATTTTATTCTCTCTTTCTTTTGTCTCTAGGGTTATCTCTGGGGCTTGGTGCCTACACTACAAAGCCACTGCTCCTGAAGGCCATCTTTTTTCCATTGTTGTTTTTGCTGTTATTGTTGGTCTTATTATTGCCGTTCTTATTGCTGGATAGGACGGAGAGAAATTGATAGAGGAGGGGAAGGTAGAAAGGGGGGAGAGAGAGATACTTACAGACCTGCTTCAACGCTTGTGAAGTGAACCCCCTGCAGGTGGGGAGCCGGGGGCTTGAACTGGGATCCTTACACTTCACACTATGTGCACTTAACCTGGTGAACTACTGCCTGGCCCCCTATTGCTTCTCCTTCTTTATCTTCCTGTTGGTATCAATCTTATATAAACCTGACAGAATCAAGAGTTCCTAGCAAATTAGGACTATCTGCGAATTGACAGTCTCTAACCCTCCCACCCTCGCACCCCAGCAAAGACTGTGGTGCCTGGTGGGGGTGGCTTGCAGATGCTGACCGCAAAGAAATCAGAGGTTATTCCTTGCCAACAACTGTCCTGTAAACCATTATTCCCCTAATAAATCAGAAAAACAAAAAAATAGGAATATATATATATATATATATATGTAAATAAACAAAAGGCACCACTGTGATTTGGGGTGACGGGCTTCTTTCCAGCTGGCAATCTGAGGACAATATGAGCCTGATTTTTTTAGACCCCTGGATACAGGACCTGAATCTTTTTCACATCCCAGAGCTATGAAGGGGAGGCTTTCTTCAAAGCATCCCACTGGAGGCTCGTGGGATTGCCCTACTCTTGCTACTGAGTGTGTGGGCAGTCGACAGGCAGCAGCTGCATGCCTAGGGGCTTGTTAGAAATGCCACTCCTCGGGGGTCGGGCAGGGTGCACCCAGTGAAGCACACAGAATGCGGCGCACAAGGACCCATGCAAGGGCTTGGACTCCATCCCCCGGCTCCCCACCTGCAGGGAGGGACACTTCACAAGTGGTGAGGCAGGGCTGCAGATGTCTCTGTTTCTCTCCCTATCTCCCCTCCCCTTTCAATTTCTCTCTGTCCTGTCCAATAAAATGGAAAAAATGGCCTCTAGGAGCAGTGGATTTGTAGTGCCAGCACAAAACCCCAGTGATAACCCTGGAGGCATTAAAAAAAAAAAAAAGAAACGCCCTATCTCTGCAGAAGCAGAATGTGTATTCCAAATGATCCTAGCTGGTGTTTATACACGCTAAGCACTAGGCTAGGACAGACAATAATGAACATGAATGTTCATTCACTGATTTTACCGCCACCAGAGTTATCACTGGCGCTCATAGCCAACGCCCTAAGGAGTCCATCAATCTGATCTGAGCAGCCATTCCCTACCCCACTTTTTTGATAGAGACAAAGAGAAACTGAAAGGGATGGGGGGATAGAGATGGAGAAAGTGAGCCGCCTGCAGCACTGACCACCATTCGTGGAGCTTCCCTGCTGCAGGTGGGTCAGGGGCCCTTCCACGTGGCAACGTGTGTGCTCTACTGCCTGTCACCACCCAGCCCCGTGAATACTAACTTTTTTGTATAGCTACATTAATTTTGTAGTACATCAGGCACTAGCTAATGGTTAAAATGTCTTTTTACCTTACTGGAATGTAAATTTTATGTGGACATTCATTTATTTTAGTGTTTACTTATTTATGAGAATCTCATTCTATTTACCAGAGTATCATTCTGAATATGAGATACCAGGGATTAAACTCTGTACTTGAGAATTCAGCAATGTATCCACTGTGCCATCTCCCAGGTTACCAGAATCTTCTACTTTTTTTTCATTGCAATATCCCTGTGCTAAGAATAGTGCCTGAGTTCAGGGAGATAGCTCAGCCTGAGACCCCAGGTCCAATATCCAGCATCACCTTATGCCAGAGTTGAGCAGTGTTCTGGTCAGTCTCTTTATCTCTGATAGGAATTTTTCTCTCTGAGATATATAGATATATATTCTCTGATATATTTTCATACACACACATATATATATATTTATATATGAAACCCAAATGCTTTACCTGAAATAGCGAAGCCACTAAACCCCACAGCAAGGACCAGGAAAGATATAGCCACCTCTTTGGTGTGGGAAAAGCCAACCACCAACAGCAACGTTGCCTCCATGCCAAAGCCTGCAAACGGAAACAGCACAGGGAAATCATAACCTTCATGTCCTTCAACCCACGTCCATGAGTTTATCAAATAAGAATCTGCTGTGGCCTGGCGTTGGCACACCTGGTTAAGTGCACACACTACAGTGCACAAGGGCCCAGGTTCAAGCCCCTGGTCCCCAACCACAGGGGGAAAAGTTCACAAGTGGTGGAGCAGGGCTATAGGTGTCTCTCTGCCTCTCCCTCTCTATCTCCGCCTCCCTTCTCAATTTCTTTCTGTCTCTATCCATTAATAAATAAAAAATTAAAAATTAAAAAAGAATCTGCTAACATTCTCATGGCCCTGTGTTTTCAGCACACTTGGTCTGGAGCAGGGCTTATAAATTAGCCAGTGGCTTCATGGCTACACTCTGACAACCAGAACATCACCCAGTTGTTCTGAGAATCTCCCAACATTTAAGATGCACCTTGAATACAACGCTGCCCCCAGAACAGGGAATGTCTACTGTTAACTGCTTTGTGGGCAAATTGCCATTTCTAAACACTGAAACTCTCCTATGAGGCCCCTTGGTTCACAGAAGTTATCTCTCATAGAAAAAACAAAATGAAACAATGCTATGCTATTTATTGCCCAAGTACCCAGAAAACTGAAGTGAAAATCTGAATCAAGAAACAGCACCCAACTATGACAGCATCTCCCCAGACAATAACCTGGGTCCACCTGCATGTTAGCTGTCAGGCTCAGGCAAAAACTAGTAAAGTCATGGGCCCCTTGGAATAGACCTAAAATAAACCTACTAGCTTTTCCCAAAACAGAAGAATCTTCATCTTCATCTGTAATATTCTTGCCATTAAGTTCATGATTAGTCAACAATTTGGAATCACAAGGATGCAGGTTCAAACCTCTAGGCCCCACCTGCAGGGGGGAAGCTTCACGGGTGGTCAAACAGCTGCCGATGTTTATTTCTCTCTCTCTCTACTTCCCTTCCCTCTCAATTTCTCTCTGCCTCTACCCAATATTTAAAAAGATAATTATAAAGAAAGAAGCTGAAAGGAAATCCAGAGAAGCAAAAAGCAGCAGCTATCACTTATAATGCGCAAAGCAAAATTACTGCCTTTCAGAAATTCACCAAACTCCCCAACCACCTTAGAAAAGTTGTGTGTGTGTGTGGGGGGGTTTCGGGCGGTGGCGCAGTGGGTTAAGCGCACGTGGTACAAAGCACAAGGACCGGCGTAAGGATCCCGGTTCGAACCCCCGGCTCCCCACCTTCAGGGGAGTCACTTCACAGGCGGTGAAGCAGGTCTGCAGGTGTCTGTCTTTCTCTCCCCCTCTCTGTCTTCTCCTCCTCTCTCCATTTCTCTCTGTCCTATCCAACAACGAACAACATCAACAATGGTAATAATAATAACCACAACGAGGCTACAACAACAAGGGCAACAAAAGGGGGGAAAATGGCCTCCAGGAGCTGTGGATTCATGGTGCAGGCACCGAGGCCAGCAATAACCCTGGAGGAAAAAAAAAAAAAGAAAAGTTGTGAGGTATGTGCAGAGCAATTACAGCAGAAAAAAAATACTTTCTGTTCTTTTCATTTAGAATAAATGAATCTAGTACCCAAAAGGACGAGAAAAATATAATGTTCCTATTCAGCAACACACACACAGTCAACAGCAGACAGAACAGTGTCACCAGGGCTGAGGAGACAGCTCAGCACTTGGCACAGGACTTGCATGTGAGATCCTTGCAGATCAATACAGAGGTGAACGGCGCTGTCATCTAACCCTGCGTTTATCTAGCTACCCATCCACCATCTCTCAGCCTCGCATAAAAACGTCTCCTTTCTTAAATAAATAAATAAATGTAAATAACCCTGCGTTTATCTAGCTACCCATCCACCATCTCTCCGCCTCGCATAAAAACGTCTCCTTTCTTAAATAAATAAATAAAAATAAATAAATAAATCATAAATTGTTGTTAAAATTTCGGAAGGCTCGCGGCACAAGCACTCCCTCTTACTCTGTAACTCGGGAACTCTCCAACTCTGGGACTCTGGAACTCTTGTACTGGGGAACCCTCTGAAACTCTTCCACCGTGGAACTCTCTCTTACTCTGTAACTCTGAAACTCTCGAACTCCGGAACTCAGGAACTCTCGGACTCAGGAACCCTCTCTCGGGGTTCCTTGGGGCGGGGCCAAGCAGGCCCGCGAAATTAACGGGACTGATGCAATTCTCTTGGCGGGGGAGAACTAGAACCCAATGTAAAGCATACAACAATAAATCTTTCAGAAACAGTCAAATAGTACTATTCCAGGGTCAGGGAATTATAGCGTGTCTGAGGCCCCTGCGGCCCCAGAGGCCCCAGGTTCAATACCCAGAATGCCCACATGCCAGAGCTGTAGTACTCTGTGCCTCACTCTCATTCTCTCCCTCACAACCTCACTTCCCCTCAGGAAAATAAATACATAAATCATTTTAACTGAGGTTTTTGTATCTTTAAAAGCATTTAATGTTTATTTTTATGAGAGAGAAACACAGAGAGCTACAGAGACTAAACACCGCTCATTTCTGGCTTATGGTAGTGCCAGGGAACGCAAGTCCTGTGCTCTAACCACTAAGATATCTTCCTGGTCCCCAACAGTATTTTCATAGATATTTATTATTTTTAATGAAGGAGGAAGAGAGAGAGAGATGGAGAGAGAGAGAGAGAGAGAAGTCAGTCCAGAGTCCTGCTCAGCTCTGGCTTATGGTGCATCTGGGAAGTGAACCTGAGATTTCAGAGCCTCTGGCATGAAAGTCTTTCACACAACCACAATGCTATCTCCTCAGCCACCTATAAATATTTTTTTAAAGGATGATTGTCTCCTTATCGCTATTAGTATGGTGCTACATAGTAACTTCTCCCTGCTGCCCCAATCTTCTGTCAATCCTGAGCTGCCTGTAACACCAGAGAAGGGGAAGGCAGATGGGGGTCAGAGCAGTGAGCCGTGAAGCACACTGCAGGGGATCATGATTGTTTTCATCAACATTTAGAAGTGAATTATCTAACTTCTACATTGTTTTTGCAAAATCAGAACACAAAACAAGAACTTGCTAGAGCAGGAAAGAGGAGTGTATGTGTGTACACATACTTCATTCACAGGGATGTCACAAGAAGCAGCATGCTTTAGAGAAATTACTTTTCTTGTGTTTTGTACCAGAGTAGGTGTGTGTATATAGGAAGGAAAGAGGAGTCAGGTGGTAGCGCATCGGATTAAGTGCAGGTGGCATAAGAATCCTGGTTCGAGGCCTCAGCTCCCCACCTGCAGGGGGGTCGCTTCACAGGCGGTGAAGCAGGTCTGCAGGTGTCTGTCTTTATCTTCCCCTCCTGTCTCCATTCCTCTCTGTCCTATCGAAGAATGCTGACATCAATAACAACAATAATAACTACAACAATAAAACAACAAGGGCAACAAAAAGTGAATAAATAAATATTTTTTAATAAGAGAAAGGAAAGGCAACAAGGGGATGAATGCCATGGGTGCAGGGTCATGCACAGGACGCATGGGAGGGCTGCATAGTAAACCAGTACAGAAAATGAGGCTCAAGTGGACATGAAAGGACCAGTCTGAACTGCAGGTGGATACTGATTTATGGACTAAGTAGTCACAGTGCGTGCCACACAAGCACAGGATGAGCGGCCACTTGGCCAGGGTGGGAGATGGAGCACCCGGTTGAGCACACACATCACAGTGCAATAAGGACCCAGGCTCAAGCCCCCAAACCCCACTTGCAGGAGGGAAGCTTCATGAGTGATAGAGCAGGGCTGAAGGGGTCTCTCTCGCTCTCTCCCCTCTCGATTTCTCTCTGTCTCTATACAAAAATAAATAATGATTTTAAAAAGAGCCTTTCTGTTGGTATGCTTCTAAATTCTGCTTATAAGACCTTCTGTTTTGATCATCAGGTTGTATTACTCAATGCTGTGGTCTATTTACATAATCGTTGTTTTCATTGGTTTAATCCCCACTGGTTTGCTCCTTCTCCTCACCCCCTATCCTACATACTTCCTCTTCCTGACACTTCCGCCTCAGGAGATAATAAGGACAGGATTGTGATTAGAGATAGCTTGGCTTGTACTGCATTCCTCATCAATAAAGATTGAACTGCGTCCCACTCAGCCATGAGTCCCTGGTCGTCTCTCTCCCGCCCGCGAAACTAGACTGGCACCTTTCTAAGGGCTAGAGGTTACTTCCCAAACCTGGCCTGCAGTTCAAGTTCATCTTGTCCTATCAAAACTGGTTTCAGCCACCGAGGAAAGTTACCGTACCTCCACAGTTCATGATTTTTCTGACAGCAGTGGTGGTCAGAATTCTTCTGCTTCTTAAATAATCAGCCAGCTGCCCTCCAATAGGCACAATGATAGTCATGACCATGTGAGGGACCGCTGACAGGAGGCCCACCTGGAATGAGAAGAAAACAAACACTATTTCTAAGTACCTCCAAGAGACGTTGTCCCCAAGACCTCCACCAACTTTAGTGACCTAATTATACAAGACTCACAACAGCCCATATTTTATGACAAATAAACAATGAATAAGAGGGTGCTGTAAAATATAGAGCTATTTGTCTTTTTTCTTCAATTCTCATCTTTTTCTTTTTTTAATTTTATTAGTGACATATATTGATTTACAAAATTATAACAGGGGTACAACTCTGCACCATTCCTACCACCAGAGTTCTGTGTCCCCACTCCCTCCATTGGAAGCTACAGCAGTTCTCCTAAGGCTGCAGATGTGGGTTGACTATTATTTCTACAACTACCTATCTAGATGTATATATCTTTGCCCATTTTTCTATGTCTCTGCCTTCTCTTCTTTTCTAAGTCACACCTATACCTGTTACTACTTCTAAGTGTCTTTCTTTTTTTCTCCTTCTCTGGGTCCTGATGGAGTTGGAGTTCAGAGTCCTCTGGTTATCTTCCCCTAATATTTCTCCCCCTCTGGGAATATGGACCAAAATTCTTTATGGGGAGCAGAAGGCAGGGTTCTGGCTTCTGTAACTGCTTCTCTCTGGACATGGGTGTTAGCAAAGACCTATCTGCCTTATCTCCACCAAAATGAGAGCTCCTAGAGGCAGAGGTGAAGTCATCACAGAGGCCCCAGTACACACAGCAGGGTCACTAACAACTTGCTACATGCTGCTGGGAGTCATGGCTACTTGACCATGTTGCCTCTTCCTTGGTTGCTGCAGACAGGGCCTGGGTCTGTGCAGACTCTGGCTCCCCTGGGCTGCTGTTCCCTCCCTGGCAGGAAGAAGGCTTTATTCTGTTATGATCGTTCATATCTTTTCTCTGTGAAATGCAGACTACTTACTGACAGTAGCTGGTAGCTCAGTGGTCAGTATTGCTATAACCAGCACAGAGAAAACAGATGTGCAGAATGAGCTGTAAGGTCCTTGCACACTCAGTGATTTATAGAAGGAAAGAAACCTTACTCTTTTTCTTCCAGAGCTCTGCTCAGCTCCGGCTTCTGATGATGTGGGGAATTGAACTTGAGATTTCAGAGCCTCAGGCATGAAAGTCTTTTTGCACAGCCATTATGTTATCCACCCCCCCCCCAAACACACACACACAGCCTTGAATATGTTCTGAATTAGTTTCAAAGACACCTGAGACTGGATACAGCATAAATCTTTAAAAATCAACTTAGTATAACTCAGATCCTTACTAGGAAGACACTAAATAACTATGCATGCAATGCACAGAATGTTTAACTTGTCTGACCGCCGGGGTATTAGGTGTCACAGAACCGTTAGAAATCATGATCGACAATTTCGTTGTTTTATCGTGCAAAGTATTTTCTCAGTAGAATCAAGAAATGAAAGTTCAAGAACATCTGAAGTGCTGATGTGTTTACCTTACTTATTGCAAATCCAAAGACCTCTTCAAAATAAGCAGGTTGACTTATTAACAGCAGATAAAAGGTCCAACTTCTGCAAAAATTTGCCACAATGATCGCATAGACCGGCAATGAGGTGAAAAATCTTTTCCATGGGGTGTTAAATTTCTAGAGAGTAAAAATGCCATGAGACATTTGGTGACTATGTTGACAAGTTGCTGAGAGGACAGACAGCACAGTCATGAGAGAGGAGGCAGCCTCTACTTACAGTGAGACTGGCCATGTGGGCCCCTGCTCCTATGCTTGTCTCTATGTAGGTCCTCTCCTCACTGGATATCGTGGGGTGAGCCGCCGGGCACTCGTAGGCCTGCAGCAGCCAGAACCCGTACCAGGTGATCCCAAATATGCCTGCAGTTAGGAAACAAAAGCCTTGATGTCATTCAGACCTCTTTTCTCTGCACCTCTAAATGTTTCAGTTTTTAAAACGTTCCCAGATGGCACTATGCTCAGCTAGGAGGAAGTATTTTTCTTTTGCTGTTATTCTTATTAGCTTATAACTCTTGCATTTTTTTTAATTAAATATCATTATTCATTGGATTGTGACAGTCAGAAATTGAGAGGGAAGTTGTGATAAGAGAGGGAGAGAGACCTGCAGCCCTGCTTCACCACTTGCAAAGCTTTCCCCCCTGCAGGTGGGGACCAGGACTTGAACCTGAGTCTTTGCACACCCAGCCCATTAGCTCATACTTAAAGAAAACCAACTCCCTTCTCAGTAAAAAGAATTAACTTTAATATTAAAACCAAGTTACATATAGCTAGGCAAGTACCCGTTCATACTGAGTTAGTCACATCTTCCTATGATGAGCTCTTGGCTGATCACTACTCTGCATGAATTATGGGCTCTGTGACTCCTGCGAATCCACAAAGCTAAATCACTCACCGTAAATGTAAAAGACAGAGGCCCATCCGATGTACTGTACCAGCACCCCAGCCAGGGGCATGGCGATCACAGCCCCTGCGTAGGATCCTAGGACAAGAGAGCATTGAGGAAGCATACCTGTCTCCACACACGCCTTCCTGCCTGCTTAGGGATGGCGGATAGATCTGTGTTTGAACTGAAGACAGATAAGACCAAGGAGAGGTCACCATACCTCCGCACAGAGGGACAGGCAGACTCCAGTGCAGCCCAAAGCAGCATTTCCAGCTGAAAGGCACCGGGAGGCCCTTCCCCAGCCACACAGAGGTATCAGAAGGGTTGTTCAGGCACGGGTGTGTGTGTGTGTGTGTGTGTGTGTGTGTGTGTGTGTGTGTGTGTGTGTGTGTGTGTTAAATTGTATGCTGTCTTCTCCCTGCCTTTGTGTTTGTGTCTCCTTCCCTCTTGCCCTCTATATACACACACACACACACACACACACACACAGGAATGGTGCAATAGTAACCCTGATATCAAGAGAGACAGAGAAAGAGGAGAGGAAGGGAGGGGAGAGGAGCAAAAGAAAAAGAGAAGGGAAGGGAAGGGAAGGGAAGGGAAGGGAAGGGAAGGGAAGGGAAGGGAAGGGAAGGGAAGGGAAGGGAAGGGAAGGGAAGGGAAGGGAAGGGAAGGGAAGGGGTGTTCCATGATGGAATGGAATCTGGAGATGATACTCATCTAAAAGAAATCTGAGAAGAACACAACCAGGTTCACTACAGGACACTGAACGCAAGAGGAGGGCAGAGGAGCAGCAGGACCACAGGCTCAGTCTTTCAACAAGAGACAGCAAACTATTCAAAACAGTGTGCTTTGCAAAGTCTTGATTTTTAAATATATATATATATATATATATATATATATATATATATATACTTATTATCCTTATTTCCTGGATAGAGACAGCCAGAAATTGATGGGAGGAGGGAGTAGAGAGGGAGACAGAGAGATGTTTGCAGCCCTGCTGAACCACCCGCAAAGCTTTCCCCCTGCAGGTGGGGACTGGGGGTTCGAACCTGGGTCCTTGCACACTGTAACATGTGCACTCAACCAGTGCACAATTATTTTAAGTCAGGACCTCACTAAACTCCAGGGCAACATGTGTGACTGCTATCTTCATCCATGGGTGACTGTATTTTAAGTTGATTTCTCATTTCACAAAGGCCTAGCCTTGTGAATACTCACCCACGCGTGGAGGTTTATCTTGTCTCGACAGGTGACGAGGCCCTGGCCGCCGCCATCTCCTACATATGACTATTATTACTACTTCCTTGATAAGCTAGTGCAGAAACCCAAGCTCTGCCAACTCCCAGTCAGCGTCTACTGACTGGAAACAGGAGGACGAGAGTCTGCTCCTGGGCCAGGAATGGAACAGAACTGTCTTGCCTCGGGAACAAGGGAGGCGCAAGAAGAAATTCTGTATTCCAGTCTCTACATGATGCTAAAGTACTTCAGGAAATGGTGACTTGAGAGTCTTCAAGGAAAGGTGGGAACTCTTGGGGTGGGGGAGGTGGTCGAGCGTACACCTGGTTATGCGAGAAGTTCTGGGTTCAAAGCCGGGGGCCACATGGGAGCACCACAGACACTGGGCAGGAGGGGTGCTCCAGTGGCAGTGAGGCAGGGCCGTGGGACCTCTTGTCTCTTTCAGTCTGCCCCACCCCTAGTAAAGATAGCAACAGTACAGGGATAAATAAGGCAGGGACAGCTGCTCAGCTGCTTGAACCTGCGTCCTTGCACACTGCAATGTGTGCGCTCAGCCAGGTGCACCACCATCTGGCCCCTTGTAGTTATTTTTTATTTTGTAGGACGAAGAGAAATTGAGAGGGTAGGGGGAGACAGAGAGAGAGAGACACCTGCAGCCCTGCTTCACGGCTGGTGAAGCTTTCCCTCTGCACGTGGGGACCGTGGCTTGAACCTGGGTCCTTGCTCACTGTAATGTGAGTGCTTATCCGGGTGCACCACTGCCTGGCCTCTGCCCTGACACTGATTCCAGCCTGCACTGCTCTCTCTACCCTCCTCTCTTTCCCAGGGGATTTGGCTGGGGACTGAAGACTCTCTTCCTCATGCACAGCTAAGTCAAACTCAGATGTTTCTGAACACACGGCTCAGGGACTTGCTTTATTGGCCTGAGGGGTTCTCTGCCGGCGAGAGAAGTGTCATTCTGCACTGGCCAGTCACGCAGCTGGTGGTGGTGTGGCGCCAACAACGGGTCCTGAGGCATCTGCGTGTGTGCAGGGCACCTGATCCTCGAGACACCTGGACTAGGGATTTCGTTCCCATCTCGTGTGTGAGGAAAAGGAGACCCAGAGACAGTGACAGACTTGCACATGCTCAGGTTTGGGATTCTGCTGCTTGGCCTTTCACAGCTGGTCAGACCCAGCCTGGAAGACAGAGTTTTGTTTCTTTCTTTTTTGCTTTCCTCCTTTCTTTCTTTCTTTCTTTCTTTCTTTCTTTCTTTCTTTCTTTCTTTCTTTCTTTCTTTCTTTCTTCTTTTCCTCCAGGGTTACCTCTGGGACTTAGTGCCAGCATTACGAATCCACTGCTCTTGGTGGCCATTTTTTTCCATTTTGTTGGATAGAACAGAGAGAAATTCAGAGTAGAGAGTTAGAGAGGGAGAAAGAGAGACCTGCAGACCATCTTCACCGCTTATGAAGCATCTCTCCCTGTAGGTGGGGAGCCGGGGGCTTGAACTCAGATCCTTACACAGGTCCTTGCACTTGGTACTGTGCACGCCTAACCGGGTGCACTACTGCCTGGCCCCCCATTTCTTTCTATACTCCTTTATTATTATTACTTTTAATGCAAGTCTTGGGAATGAATTGGGGACCTCGTGTTTTTGCAATACCACTCTATTTCCCCCTTCCCCTAAATTTCTCTGTCTCTATCCAATAATAAATAAATAAATATATAATAAATAAATACAATAAATGTAGGTACACAGATAAAGGGAGGGAGAGAGAAGAAGAAATCAGATATTCACAGCCAGCCTGGAAGTCAGTGCAGGGGCAGCACTGGCTTCTCAAGCATGAGGTCCTGAGTCTCACCCATGGCTTTTCTTTAACACTTGCTCACGTTGAAATGAATGAATCCATAGTGTGTCATGAATTGAGACGGTAAAATTAACCTGGTCTAGAAGAAAGCTAGCATGCACACTGTGCTGTGTCCCGAGGCTGCGAGTATTCTGCTAGTGGCTGGCTGTGGGCAAGGATGATGTGATCTGGAAACACGGTTATGGCATTTTAATAGATCGTTAGTCTGCTAGTAAAAGAAGTAAGAAAATAAAGCTACCAGTAAGGTAGCAGAGCATCAGCACAGGCATGGATGCAGGGCCAGTGAGCAGCAAAGGCAGCGCCCGGAGCCACTCACCTCTGGACCTGTGCTACAGGATGAAGGGGGGCCGGGGGCTCTATCTAGCGGCTGTCCCACTACCCAACCCCAAAGCGTTCCTAGAGGAAGTTTGCCAGGGCTCCTCCGCACACACCACAGAACGAAGTCGTGGCCAGCCGGCTCCTCTCCAAAGGCGGGGCCCACTTACTCCACATCCCGTGACAGGCTGGGTAGGTCACTCCCTGGCAAGGAGAAACAAACAGATCACTTGGGGCAGGGGGGTGGAGGGAGGTAGACAGCACAATGGTTATGCAGAGAGCAAGTCCCAGGTTCAATCCCCTTTCAACAATGTAAGGCAGAGCTGAGCAGTGCTCTGGTGAAAAAAAAAAAAAAGCTGGGTTCAAGCCCCCACTCCCCACCTTCATGAATGGTGAAGTAGGTCTGTAGGTGTCTGTATCTATCTATCTATCTATCTATCTATCTATCTATCTATCTATCTATGTCTCCCTCCTCTCTCAATTTCTCTCTGTCCTACCCAGTAAAATGGGAAAAAAAAAATGGCCACCAGAAGCAGTGGATTTGTGGTACCAGCACTGAGCCCCACAATAACCTTAGAAGCAAAAAATTTAAAAAAACATTTGAATGGACCCCATTTTATGTTTAAAAGGTGAATCCTATTTTTTCACACAACTAAAAGCTCAATTCACAGAGCCAATCAACTCTAGATGTCATCCTGCAGTTGAAAAGGTCATGGCATTTTTGCAGAGAAACAGAAAAATACGTCCTGACTTTTCCATCAGCCCAAAGCAGTGGAAGTGAGAGGTGAGTGCTGGGCTGGGGAGAGAGTGCTCTCTCTCAGGCTCCCACTGCGGCCTGATTGGGCCAGTCATCCGCTTCTCTTTGTATAGCATTTGAGCTAAGAATTAGTTTCCCATTTCTAAGTGACATTAAAAAGAATGAGTCAATATATCATGGTGTATATATAAGCATCACGTACATTTCAAGGCCCGGAATGTTTTACTGGTAAACAGTCAAGCCTATTCCTTTATAGTTTCCTTCTTTCTTTCTTTTCATCCAGGGTTATCCCTGGGGCTCAGCGCCTGCACTATGAATCCACCGCTCCTGGAGCCCATTTTTCCCCTTTTGTTGCCTTTGTTGTTTATTGTTGTTGTTGCTGCTATTGCTGTCGTTGTTGTTGGATAGAACAGAAAGAAATTGAGAGAGGAGGGGAAGACAGAGAGAGGGAAAGACAGACACCTGCAGACCTGCTTCACTGCTTATGAAGCGACCCTCCTGCAGGTGGGGAGCCAGGGGCACGAACCAGGATCCTTATACCGGTCCTTGTGCTTCACGCCACGTGCACTTAACCCACTGCGCTACCACCTGGCCCCCTCCTTTATAGTTTCTAGTTGCACCATGACAAGGCCAATAGCCAGCATGTCCATCATTTTTACCCGCCACTGTCTATTATGCTGCTTTCTTCAACACGTTAAATCTCTGTATATGACTACAAAAATGCACAGGCTTGGGAGCAGGAACATAGCATAACGTTAATGCAGAAAGACTTCCATGTCTGATGCTCCATATGACCCAAGTTCAATCCCCTGCAACACCAAAAACCAGAGCTGAGCAATGCTCTGGAAATAAACAACCAAACAAACATAATCAGGCCTAAAAACATATATACAGATATTTCCACTGGAATCGTTTTAGTGGAAAGCCCTTGC
This sequence comes from Erinaceus europaeus, assembly GCF_950295315.1. Lineage (NCBI taxonomy): Eukaryota > Metazoa > Chordata > Mammalia > Eulipotyphla > Erinaceidae > Erinaceus > Erinaceus europaeus. The sequence continues at coordinate 133,084,751 of NC_080168.1, read as the reverse complement.
AATCTTAGCTGCGGGTTCTGGCCTTCTGCTGTCTCTAGTCAGCTAAGACGGCTGGCTGAGATCATCTCTGAGATCATTCCCAATCTTCTGGAATTTGTGTTTGTCACATATGGATCTGGAATCGCACACATTCTGATCAAAGGATTTATAATTGGAGCCCTCGCCAGAGCTGAGCTAGCAAGACAAAGCACAAAATGAACGAGGCAAGGGGGGACGAGGTTTCTTCAGAAGTCAAGTTTCCTGAGGAACCAGCAATCTTGAGAATCATGAGGAAAGGGTCTCCTACCTCCACCAGACCTTGCAGAATCCGGACACACATGACACAGCCATAATGCGCTCTGGCCGCAGAAGGGATGAACATGTTCAGAGCTGACGTCAGGAAGATGGCGGCTCCAAAGACCCTGAGGGCCAAAACACCGCATCACTGGCTGGGCCCACAGAGGGCAGAGACAGTCCTCAGAGTTCACGGGAGGTCACTGTGGGTGCACAGAGAGATGTGCGGGCGCAGGGGCCCGGCGTGTCCCGAGTTGGACTCTTGACCTGCACTGATCTCTGAGCTCCTGTCCTTGTCCAGACTGTGGGTAGGTTCTAGCAGCATGGGCCCCAACACAGACTCAGACACATACGCCCAAACACTATGTATTTCAAAACCAGTGCTTAAATATGCCATGAGTGGTCTTTTGTCATTTTTGGCTTGCTTTCTTATCATTTTTCCTTACCACAGCACTGCTCTTCAGTTCTGGCTTATGGTGGTGCGGAGGAATTGAACCTGGGACTTCAGGGCCTGAGGAATGATAGCCTCTTTGCATAACAACCATGCCATCTCCCCCGCCTTTCCACTTCTCATTTAGAGATCTCCCACCGGCAAGTCACTCTGCCATTCCATGAGCATCAGTTTAGTCACACAGAGCAGTGGGAAGCACTGCATTTAGGCTCCATTCTTCAAGAAACCCACACGTGTCCGGACACGTAGGAAACTCAAAGCGGCAAGGACACAGCCGGTCTAGCCCTTTTCAGGTGCATAGACAGCCGTTTCCTCCAAGTGGCCAGCTGAACACACACACATCACCATGAGCAAGGACCCAGGTTCAAGCCCCACTTCCCCATTACAGGGGAGATGCTTCACAAGTGGGGAGGCAGGGCTGCAGGTATCTCTCTGCATTTCTCTCTCCCTCCCTATCTCCCCTCCCCTCTCAATTTCTCACTGTTTCTCACTAAGGAGGGAAAGATAAAAGAGGAGAAAAAATGGCTGCCAAGAGCAGCAGATTCATAGCGCCAGCACCAAGCCCCAGCGATAACTGGTGGGAAGGGAAAAAAGTCAGTAAGTAAAAAGAGGTCATTGGGGTAGATGGACATCTGTGAACCAAATCTCTCAGAACGGCCCTGTCTTCACCCCGCACCCCAACTGAGAGTAGACTGTGGGTTCTGCAGACGTGCAAAGTCCCTTCTGCTCTAAGCTTCCCTTACCTGCTAGCAGCAAACTTGTTGGAAATGAAACCTCCTGGAATCTGTGTCACGATATAACCCCAGAAAAATGATCCATGGATAAGGCCCACCGTCTCCGGATCCCAGTCAAACTGGGCTATCTGGAAAGGAGAAATCAGATACCACGTGTTTACATGGAAACTGTCTGGCTGCCATGTCTCACTGGAGATTGGACTTAACTCGCGGCAGCGTTCACTCAGCCGCTCACAGGGCCCTGCGGGGAATGCCTCTTGTCTGCTGGAGACACAGCAATGAGCACAGCCAGTGCCCGCTTCCCAGGAGCCCCTTCTGGTATGAGACAAGAGAGGTCATGTGCAAAGTTACATAGATGGATACGTCTACTGAGTACATCACCATAATATATCTCCAGGTAGTGGTGAGGAGTGAAAAAATGTCTAACAGAAGCATGAATATGGGATGAGCTTATTCACAGACAGAAGTTGAGAAGCCCAGAAGGAAAACTCTAAGCAGAACCTGGACTGGAGTTGGTGTATTGCACCAAAGTAAAGGACTCTGGGGTGGGGGGGGAGGGTTCAGGTCCTGGAACGGGACGGCAGAGGAGGACCTGGTGGGGGTTGAACCATTGTGTGGAAATGTTACGCATGTACAAACGATTGTACTTTACTGTTTACTATAAACCATTAATCCCCCAATAAAGAAATTTTTAAAACTGTTTAACAACCTATGAAGAAAACATTAAGAGGGGGTAGGGGAGATAGCATAATGGTTATACAAAGAGACTCTCTTATCTGAAGCTCCAAAGTCCAAGATTCAATTCCCCCACATGACCATCAGTTGAGCAAAGTTCTAGTAAAAAATAAAAATAAATAAAAATAGAATAAGAAGCTCTGACTTTACTAGGTTATTCAGCTCACATCTGGGTCTGTATGGGCAGATCAACAGTGCTCACTGAGTGGTGAGAGCTGCACTGAGCTTGAGTCTCCCTCCAGACGTGCTCTTTCCCACTTATTCTCTGAAGAAAACGCCACATGAAAAGGAGCAAGTGAGGAGTCTGCTGAGGATGGGCCAGACCTGCCAGGTCCTTTAGATTCCCAGTGGGCCACCACATAAGGCAGGCCCTGTGGTGATGACGTGCCAGCATAGAGACTGGCCCCCAAAAGAAACAGCCAGGATCCCTTGGGACAGAGGAGGAGTGCTACTTTATTTGAGAAGTGGACCTTTGTAAACGTGATGACATCAAAGATCTGGAGAAGAAATATCCCAGCTTATCCGGCTGGGCCCTAAAGTCCAATGACAAGAGCACTTGTGAGAGAAAAGGCAGAGGGAGATGTGACAGAGAAGACAGGAAACGAATCAAGTGAAAATGGAGGCAGAGATGGGAAGGCTGTGGCCATGAGCCAAGGGATGTGGGCAGCCACCATCAGGAGCTAGAAGAGGCTGAGCTTCCCCCAGAGCCTGCAAGGGGAGTATGGCTCAACTGATACCTTGATCTCCACAGACGGGAGAGAATAAATGCGTTGATATTGGGGCTGGGTGGTGGTGTAGCTGGTTGAGCTGAGCGCACATGCTACGATGAGCAAGGACCTGGGTTCAAGCCCCCAGACCCCAACAACAGGAGGAAAGCTTTGCAAGTGGTGAAGCAGTGCTACAGGTGTCTCTCTCCTATATCCCCCTCTCCTCTCAGTTTCTGGCTGTCCCTATCCAATAAATAAATATTTAAATAAATAAATAAATGCATTGATACTTTTAAATCATCATATTTTTGGAATTCTCTATAGTGACCTTAGGAAAATAGCATAGGGGGCTGGGTGGTGGTGCACCTGGTTAAGTGCACATGTTACAGTGCACAAGGACCCAGGTTCAAGCCCCTGGCCCCCACCTATATGGGGAAAACTTCACAAGCAGTGAAGCAGTGCTGCAGGTGTCTCTCTGTCTCTCTCCCTATCTCCCCAGTCCTCTTGATTTCTGGCTGTCTCTATTCAACAAATAAATAAAGATAATAAAAAATTTAACAACAAGGGCAACAAAAGGGAATAAATAAAGAAAATAAATATTTAAAAAAAAATTTTTTTAAAAAAGAAAAGTAACATAGGTGTTTAATATGAGTGCCAAGTTATCTCATTTAACCAGCAGAGACATTCTTTCACTTACATTTCACAAAATGTTGCCAAAAAGCTATCACAAATGCCAGTCTCTCCCTCTGTTTAGATGTCCTTCTAAAAGGACCCTAACCTCTACATCAAGAGGGCCTCTCCTCCACTGTCTACTGAACAAACATCTCTCTAGACAAATGAACATCTCTGTGATGAACATCTCTGTGATGAGCACCTCTGTGATGAACACCTCTGTGATGAGCATCTCTGTGATGAGCATCTCTGTGATGAACATCTCTGTGATGAGCATCTCTGTGATGAACACCTCTGTGATGAGCATCTCTGTGATGAGCATCTCTGTGATGAACATCTCTGTGATGAGCACCTCTGTGATGAACACTTCTGTGATGAGCATCTCTGTGATGAGCACCTCTATGATGAGCATCTCTGTGATGAGCACCTCTGTGATGAACATCTCTGTGATGAGCACCTCTGTGATGAACACTTCTGTGATGAGCATCTCTGTGATGAGCATCTCTGTGATGAGCATCCCTGTGATGAACATCTCTGATCAGTATCTCTGTGATGAACACCTCTGTGATGAACACCTCTGTGATGAACACTTCTGTGATGAGCATCTCTGTGATGAGCATCCCTGTGATGAACATCTCTGATCAGTATCTCTGTGATGAACACCTCTGTGATGAACACCTCTGTGATGAACACTTCTGTGATGAGCATCTCTGTGATGAGCATCTCTGTGATGAGCATCCCTGTGATGAACATCTCTGATCAGTATCTCTGTGATGAACACCTCTGTGATGAACATCTCTGTGATGAACACCTATGTGATGAGCATCTCTGTGATGAGCATCTCTGTGATGAGCATCTCTGTGATGAGCATCTCTGTGATGAACACCTCTGTGATGAACACCTCTGTGATGAGCATCTCTGTGATGAACACCTCTGTGATGAACACCTCTGTGATGAACACCTCTGTGATGAGCATCTCTGTGATGAGCATCTCTGTGATGAGCATCTCTGTGATGAGCACCTCTGTGATGAGCACCTCTGTGATGAACATCTCTGTGATGAGCATCTCTGTGATGAGCATCTCTGTGATGAGCACCTCTGTGATGAGCATCTCTGTGATGAGCACCTCTGTGATGAGCACCTCTGTGATGAACACCTCTGTGATGAGCATCTCTGTGATGAGCATCTCTGTGATGAACACCTCTGTGATGAACACCTCTGTGATGAGCATCTCTGTGATGAGCATCTCTGTGATGAGCATCTCTGTGATGAGCATCTCTGTGATGAACACCTCTGTGATGAATACCTCTGTGATGAGCATCTCTGTGATGAGCATCTCTGTGATGAGCATCTCTGTGATGAGCATCTCTGTGATGAACACCTCTGTGATGAGCATCTCTGTGATGAACACCTCTGTGATGAACACCTCTGTGATGAGCATCTCTGTGATGAACACCTCTGTGATGAACACCTCTGTGATGAACACCTCTGTGATGAGCACCTCTGTGATGAGCACCTCTGTGATGAGCATCTCTGTGATGAACACCTCTGTGATGAACATCTCTGTGATGAGCATCTCTGTGATGAGCATCTCTGTGATGAGCATCTCTGTGATGAGCATCTCTGTGATGAACACCTCTGTGATGAACACCTCTGTGATGAACATCTCTGTGATGAGCATCTCTGTGATGAACACCTCTGTGATGAACATCTCTGTGATGAGCATCTCTGTGATGAGCATCTCTGTGATGAGCATCTCTGTGATGAACACCTCTGTGATGAACATCTCTGTGATGAGCATCTCTGTGATGAACATCTCTGTGATGAGCATCTCTGTGATGAACACCTCTGTGATGAGCATCTCTGTGATGAGCATCTCTGTGATGAACACCTCTGTGATGAACATCTCTGTGATGAGCATCTCTGTGATGAGCATCTCTGTGATGAGCATCTCTGTGATGAGCATCTCTGTGATGAACATCTCTGTGATGAGCATCTCTGTGATGAGCATCTCTGTGATGAGCATCTCTGTGATGAACACCTCTGTGATGAACATCTCTGTGATGAACACCTCTGTGATGAACATCTCTGTGATGAGCATCTCTGTGATGAGCATCTCTGTGATGAACACCTCTGTGATGAACATCTCTGTGATGAGCATCTCTGTGATGAGCATCTCTGTGATGAACACCTCTGTGATGAGCACCTCTGTGATGAGCATCTCTGTGATGAACATCTCTGTGATGAGCACCTCTGTGATGAACATCTCTGTGATGAGCATCTCTGTGATGAACATCTCTGTGATGAGCATCTCTGTGATGAGCATCTCTGTGATGAGCATCTCTTTGATGAACATCTCTATGATGAGCATCTCTGTGATGAGCATCTCTTTGATGAACATCTCTATGATGAACATCTCTGTGATGAGCATCTCTGTGATGAGCATCTCTTTGATGAACATCTCTGTGATGAACACCTCTGTGATGAACATCTCTGTGATGAACATCTCTGTGATGAGCATCTCTGTGATGAGCACCTCTGTGATGAGCACCTCTGTGATGAGCATCTCTGTGATGAGCACCTCTGTGATGAACATCTCTATGATGAACATCTCTGTGATGAGCATCTCTGTAGACAAAGCCAAGACCTGGGCTAGGCCCAACTCTCCAGTCAATCTCTTTCTCTCTCTCTGACTGTTTTCATTCTCCAACGTGAACAGAGATTCTCAGGGCTAGGTGGTGGTGCACCGGGTAGAGTGCCCATCTCATCATGTGTGAGGATCTGTGTTCAAGCCCCTAGCCCCCACCTACTGGGGGAAGCTTCATGAGTGGTGAAATGGGCTGCAGGTGTTTGTTTCTCTCTCCCTCCTCCCCTCTCAATTTCTTCTCTCTCTGTCAAACTACATGATTCACTAATTTTTTAATATTTTATTTTTAATTGAACCCTTCTTAGCCCATGTTTTTGTCAGTGTTTCTGTTTTATAAATAAAAATATAAAAAAGGGAAGGAGGGAGGGAAGAAGGAGAGAAGGAAGGAAAGAAGGAAGAACAAGGAAGAAAGAAAGACGGAAAGGACAGAGGGAAGGAAAGTAAGAGGAGGCAGGAAGACCAACCAAAACTTTCTTTTTGATGGGTTTGAACCAGCTTTTCACAAACAAGTGCTTGGCAGGAATGTTGCAGAGAATGTACCAGATGTGGATGAGAGAAGAGTCCTGCACCCAAGTGCAGAGAGTGCTGCTCACACAGCCCCACTGGGAGATTCTAGCAGGACACAGCCCAGGAAGCTCCCTTCACACGATGCCTTCCTCACTGAACTGTCTACACAGCACTGAGCTGCCAGCCCAGGAAGCTCCCTTCACACGATGCCTTCCTCACTGAACTGTCTACACAGCACTGAGCTGCCAGCCCAGGAAGGGCCCTTCACACGATGCCTTCCTCACTGAACTGTCTACACAGCACTGAGCTGCCAGCCCAGGAAGCTCCCTTCACACGATGCCTTCCTCACTGAACTGTCTACACAGCACTGAGCTGCCAGCCCAGGAAGCTCCCTTCACACGATGCCTTCCTCACTGAACTGTCTACACAGCACTGAGCTACCAGCCCAGGAAGGGCCCTTCACACGATGCTTTCCTCACTGAACTGTCTACACAGCACTGAGCTGTGTTGGTGGGGGTGGTTTACATCAGAGGGTGTTGGTGGGGTGGTTTTCATCAGAGGGTGTGGGGGGGGTACATCAGAGGGTGTGGGTGGAGGTGGTTTACATCAGAGGGTGTTGGTGGAGGTGGTTTACATCAGAGGGTGTTGGTGGAGGTGGTTTCCATCAGAGGGTGTTGATTGAGGTGGTTTACATCAGAGGGTGTTGGTGGAGATGGTTTACTTCAGAGGGTGTTGGGGGATGCATTGGATTGACCTTCCCGTGGTGCATCCTGTGAGTACCCATTCGTTGGGGAAACTGACGATCTTTCCTAGCCGACTGAATCCACATGGATCCCAGTCACTTTCAAAGCCATTAACTGGCTACGGAAGATGGGCAAATGCTAGAAGAAGAAGAAGAAGAGGGTGTTGGTGGAGGTGGTTTCCATAAGAGGGTGGTGGTGGTGGTGGTTTCCAACAGAGGGTGTTGATGGAGGTGGTTTCCATCAGAGGGTGTTGGTGGTGGTGGTTTCCATCAGAGGGTGTTGGTGGAGGTGGTTTCCATCAGAGGGTGTTGGTGGTGGTGGCTTCCATCAGAGGGTGTTGGTGGAGGTGGTTTCCATCAGAGGGTGTTGGTGGTGGTTGTTTCCATCAGAGGGTGTGGGTGGGGGTGGTTTCCATCAGAGGGTGTTGGTGGAGGTGGTTTACATCAGAGGGTGTGGGTGGGGGTGTTTTCCATCAGAGGGTGTGGGTGGAGGTGGTTTCCATCAGAGGGTGTTGGTGGAGGTGGTTTCCATCAGAGGGTGTTGGTGGGGGTGGTTTCCATCAGAGGGTGTTGGTGGGGGTGGTTTCCATCAGAGGGTGTTGGTGGGGGTGGTTTCCATCAGAGGGTGTTGGTGGAGGTGGTTTCCATCAGAGGGTGTTGGTGGTGGTTGTTTCCACCAGAGGGTGTGGGTGGGGGTGGTTTCCATCAGAGGGTGTTGGTGGAGGTGGTTTCCATCAGAGGGTGTTGGCGGTGGTTGTTTCCATCAGAGGGTGTGGGTGGGGGTGGTTTCCATCAGAGGGTGTGGGTGGAGGTGGTTTACATCAGAGGGTGTGGGTGGGGGTGGTTTCCATCAGAGGGTGTGGGTGGAGGTGGTTTCCATCAGAGGGTGTTGGTGGAGGTGGTTTCCATCAGAGGGTGTTGGTGGGGGTGGTTTCCATCAGAGGGTGTTGGTGGAGGTGGTTTCCATCAGAGGGTGTTGGTGGTGGTTGTTTCCACCAGAGGGTGTGGGTGGGGGTGGTTTCCATCAGAGGGTGTTGGTGGAGGTGGTTTCCATCAGAGGGTGTTGGCGGTGGTTGTTTCCATCAGAGGGTGTGGGTGGAGGTGGTTTCCATCAGAGGGTGTGGGTGGAGGTGGTTTCCATCAGAGGGTGTGGGTGGTGGTGGTTTCCATCGGAGGGTGTGGGTGGAGGTGGTTTCCATCAGAGGGTGTTGGTGGAGGTGGTTTCCATCAGAGGGTGTTGGTGGGGGTGGTTTCCATCAGAGGGTGTTGGTGGAGGTGGTTTCCATCAGAGGGTGTTGGCGGTGGTTGTTTCCATCAGAGGGTGGGGGTGGGGGTGGTTTCCATCAGAGGGTGTGGGTGGAGGTGGTTTACATCAGAGGGTGTGGGTGGGGGTGTTTTCCATCAGAGGGTGTGGGTGGAGGTGGTTTCCATCAGAGGGTGTTGGTGGAGGTGGTTTCCATCAGAGGGTGTTGGTGGGGGTGGTTTCCATCAGAGGGTGTTGGTGGAGGTGGTTTCCATCAGAGGGTGTTGGTGGTGGTTGTTTCCACCAGAGGGTGTGGGTGGGGGTGGTTTCCATCAGAGGGTGTTGGTGGAGGTGGTTTACATCAGAGGGTGTTGGCGGTGGTTGTTTCCATCAGAGGGTGTGGGTGGGGGTGGTTTCCATCAGAGGGTGTGGGTGGAGGTGGTTTACATCAGAGGGTGTGGGTGGGGGTGGTTTCCATCAGAGGGTGTGGGTGGAGGTGGTTTCCATCAGAGGGTGTTGGTGGAGGTGGTTTCCATCAGAGGGTGTTGGTGGGGGTGGTTTCCATCAGAGGGTGTTGGTGGAGGTGGTTTCCATCAGAGGGTGTTGGTGGTGGTTGTTTCCACCAGAGGGTGTGGGTGGGGGTGGTTTCCATCAGAGGGTGTTGGTGGTGGTTGTTTCCACCAGAGGGTGTTGGTGGGGGTGGTTTCCATCAGAGGGTGTTGGTGGAGGTGGTTTAGATCAGATGGTGTTGGTGGTGGTTGTTTCCACCAGAGGGTGTGGGTGGGGGTGGTTTCCATCAGAGGGTGTTGGTGGAGGTGGTTTCCATCAGAGGGTGTTGGCGGTGGTTGTTTCCATCAGAGGGTGGGGGTGGGGGTGGTTTCCATCAGAGGGTGTGGGTGGAGGTGGTTTCCATCAGAGGGTGTGGGTGGGGGTGGTTTCCATCAGAGGGTTTGGGTGGAGGTGGTTTCCATCAGAGGGTGTTGGTGGAGGTGGTTTCCATCAGAGGGTGTTGGTGGGGGTGGTTTCCATCAGAGGGTGTTGGTAGGGGTGGTTTCCATCAGAGGGTGTGGGTGGAGGTGGTTTCCATCAGAGGGTGTTGGTGGGGGTGGTTTCCATCAGAGGGTGTGGGTGGAGGTGGTTTCCATCAGAGGGCGTGGGTGGGGGTGGTTTCCATCAGAGGGTGTTGATGGAGGTGGTTTCCATCAGAGGGTGTGGGTGGGGGTGGTTTCCATCAGAGGGTGTGGGTGGAGGTGGTTTCCATCAGAGGGTGTTGATGGAGGTGGTTTCCATCAGAGGGTGTGGGTGGGGGTGGTTTCCATCAGAGGGTGTGGGTGGAGGTGGTTTCCATCAGAGGGTGTGGGTGGGGGTGGTTTCCATCAGAGGGTGTTGGTGGGGGTGGTTTACATCAGAGAGTGTGGGTGTGGGTGGTTTCCATCAGAGGGTGTGGGTGGAGGTGATTTCCATCAGAGGGTGTGGGTGTGGGTGGTTTACATCAGAGGGTGTTGGTGGAGGTGGTTTACATCAGAGGGTGTGGGTGTGGGTGGTTTACATCAGAGGGTGTTGATGGAGGTGGTTTCTTATATCAAAGGGTGTTGGTTTGGTGTGGTTCACATCAGAGGGTGTTGGTGCAGGGTGTCTTATATCAAAGGGTGTTGGTTTGGTGTGGTTTCCATCAGAGGGTGTTGGTGGAGGTGGTTTCCATCAGAGGGTGTTGGTGGGGGTGGTTTCCATCAGAGGGTGTTGGTGGAGGTGGTTTCCATCAGAGGGTGTTGTTGGTGGTTGTTTCCACCAGAGGGTGTGGGTGGGGGTGGTTTCCATCAGAGGGTGTTGGTGGAGGTGGTTTCCATCAGAGGGTGTTGGCGGTGGTTGTTTCCATCAGAGGGTAGGGGTGGGGGTGGTTTCCATCAGAGGGTGTGGGTGGAGGTGGTTTACATCAGAGGGTGTGGGTGGGGGTGTTTTCCATCAGAGGGTGTGGGTGGAGGTGGTTTCCATCAGAGGGTGTTGGTGGAGGTGGTTTCCATCAGAGGGTGTTGGTGGGGGTGGTTTCCATCAGAGGGTGTGGGTGGAGGTGGTTTCCATCAGAGGGTGTTGGTGGTGGTTGTTTCCACCAGAGGGTGTGGGTGGGGGTGGTTTCCATCAGAGGGTGTTGGTGGAGGTGGTTTACATCAGAGGGTGTTGGCGGTGGTTGTTTCCATCAGAGGGTGTGGGTGGGGGTGGTTTCCATCAGAGGGTGTGGGTGTGGGTGGTTTCCATCAGAGGGTGTTGGTGGAGGTGGTTTCCATCAGAGGGTGTTGGTGGGGGTGGTTTCCATCAGAGGGTGTGGGTGGAGGTGGTTTACATCAGAGGGTGTGGGTGGGGGTGGTTTCCATCAGAGGGTGTGGGTGGAGGTGGTTTCCATCAGAGGGTGTGGGTGGGGGTGGTTTCCATCAGAGGGTGTTGGTGGAGGTGGTTTCCATCAGAGGGTGTTGGTGGGGGTGGTTTCCATCAGAGGGTGTTGGTAGGGGTGTTTTCCATCAGAGGGTGTGGGTGGAGGTGGTTTCCATCAGAGGGTGTTGGTGGGGGTGGTTTCCATCAGAGGGTGTGGGTGGAGGTGGTTTCCATCAGAGGGCGTGGGTGGGGGTGGTTTCCATCAGAGGGTGTGGGTGGAGGTGGTTTCCATCAGAGGGTGTGGGTGGGGGTGGTTTCCATCAGAGGGTGTGGGTGGAGGTGGTTTCCATCAGAGGGTGTTGATGGAGGTGGTTTCCATCAGAGGGTGTGGGTGGGGGTGGTTTCCATCAGAGGGTGTGGGTGGAGGTGGTTTCCATCAGAGGGTGTGGGTGGGGGTGGTTTCCATCAGAGGGTGTTGGTGGAGGTGGTTTACATCAGAGGGTGTGGGTGGGGGTGGTTTCCATCAGAGGGTGTGGGTGGAGTTGGTTTCCATCAGAGGGTGTGGGTGTGGGTGGTTTACATCAGAGGGTGTTGTTGGAGGTGGTTTACATCAGAGGGTGTGGGTGTGGGTGGTTTACATCAGAGGGTGTTGATGGAGGTGGTTTCTTATATCAAAGGGTGTTGGTTTGGTGTGGTTCACATCAGAGGGTGTTGGTGCGGGGTGTCTTATATCAAAGGGTGTTGGTTTGGTGTGGTTTCCATCAGAGGGTGTTGGTGGAGGTGGTTTCCATCAGAGGGTGTGGGTGGGGGTGGTTTCCATCAGAGGGTGTTGGTGGAGGTGGTTTCCATCAGAGGGTGTTGGTGGAGGTGGTTTCCATCAAAGGGTGTTGGTTTGGTGTGGTTTCCATCAGAGGGTGTTGGTGGTGGTGGTTTCCATCAGAGGGTGTTGGTGGGGGTGGTTTCCATCAGAGGGTGTGGGTGGGGGTGGTTTCCATCAGAGGGTGTTGGTGGAGGTGGTTTACATCAGAGGGTGTGGGTGGGGGTGGTTTCCATCAGAGGGTGTTGATGGAGGTGGTTTACATCAGAGGGTGTTGGTGGAGGTGGTTTACATCAGAGGGTGTGGTTGGGGGTGGTTTACATCAGAGGGTGTGGGTGGGGATGGTTTACATCAGAGGGTGTGGGTGGAGGTGGTTTACATCAGAGGGTGTGGGTGTGGGTGGTTTACATCAGAGGGTGTGCGTGGAGGTGGTTTCCATCAGAGGGTGTGGGTGGAGGTGGTTTACATCAGAGGGTGTGGGTGGGGGTGGTTTACATCAGAGGGTGTTGATGGAGGTGGTTTCTTATATCAAAAGGTGTTGGTTTGGTGTGGTTTACATCAGAGGGTGTTGGTGGGGGTGGTTTACAGACACCTGTCAAGGGGTGACAGGAGCTGTCCACATGCAACAAGAGGAGTTTTGTAAATTATCATGTCCCCAATAAAATGAATTTTAAAAATGTTATTGCCACCAGGGTTGCTGCTTGTTGGTGACACTACAAATCCACCCCTCCTGGTGGCCATTTTCCCCTCCACCCACCTTTCTATTTTATCAGGTAGAAGAAAAGTTGAAAGGGGAAGAGGAGATGGAGAGAGAAATTCAGACACCTGCAGGTCTGCTTCTCTGCTTGTGAAGCGTCCCTCTGCAGGTGGGGAGCGGGGGCTGGCACCCAGATCTCTGTGCATGGTGATGGGTCTGCTCAAGCAGGTCACCACCACATGCTTAAGAGGAAATCGTTTTAAGGTGCTCCCCAGAGGCCAACACTCACCTGAATTTCTGGCTTGCCATCAACATAGACGGTACTGTTGTTGACCATTTCCACAATGGCGACACCAAGATTGCAGCGAATGCCGAAGGAAATGCAGAATCCCAGGCCGCTCATGATGGCGATGATATAGCGCTTGGGGACGCCCCAGCAGCCGCAGTCACAGGGCAGAGGGCCCCGCCGCGAGGACGGCACTGGCCTTCCTTCCTCATTCAGCTCAATGTGGACTTCCTCCTCATGCGTCCCATCCAGCTTTCTAACACGAAAACCAGGCAGAGAAGAAAGGCAAGGGTTTGAGGAAAAAACAACAGGAGAGAGGTAGCAAGGGTGTAAAAGGGAAACACCTAGAAGAAGCCAGCCTATGTGGGGTTTTTTTGTTTGATTTTTTTTATTAATTTATAAAATAGAAAATATCAACAAGACCACAGGATAAGAGGGGCACAATTATACACAATTTCCACCACCAGAACTCCTTATCCCATCCCCTCCCCCGATAGCTTTCCTATTCTCTATCCCTCTGGAAGTATGGACCCAGGGTCACTGTGGGATGCAGAAGGTGGAAGGTCTGGATTCTGTAATTGCTTCCTGCTGAACATGGGCGTTGACAGGTCGATCCACACTCCCAGCCTGTCTTTTTCCCTAGTGGGGCAGGGCTCTGGGGAAGCAGGGCTCCAAGACACATTGGTGGGGTCGTCTGCCCAGGTAAGTCAGGTTGGCATCATGTTAGTGTCTGGAACCTGGTGGCTGAAAAATTGCTTTCCTGCTGGACATGGGTATTGGCAGGCAGATCCACACCCCTAGCCTGTTTCTATCTTTCCCTAATGGAGCAGGGCTCTGGGGAGGTGGAGTTTCAGGGTACATTGAAAAGCATGTAAGTATCATTTTATGGTGGGATTTTTTTTCCCTCCAGGGTTGTCTCTGGGGCTGGGTGCCTGCACTATGAATCCACTGCTCCTGGAGGCCATTTTTCCATTTTCACTGCCCTTGTTGCACGGTTTCAATCTTAAGCAAACAATTTATCTAGGGCCATTGGTAAGATCTCAGAATTTCTGTCCAAGTTGCAGATGCTACCCTGATGCTAGTCTATGTTTTAAGAGGTTACTGTGACAGACAACCCCACCAATGTGTCCCGGAACCCCACCTCCCCAGAGCCCTGCCCCACTAGGGAAAGAGAGAGACCAGTTGGGAGTATGGATCCACCTGTCAACACCCATGTTCAGCGGGGAAGCAATTACAGAAGCCAGACCTTCCACCTTCTGCATCCCACAATGACCCTGGGTCCATACTCCCAGAGGGATAAAGAATAGGAAAGCTGTCAGGGGAGGGGATGGGATACAGAGTTCTGGTGGTGGGAATTGTGTAGAGTTGTACCCCTCTTATCCTATGGTTTAGTCAATGTTTCCTTTTTATAAATAATAATAATAATAAGAGGTTGCTGTTAGGCAGAGATGACACAGGATCCCCCCCCGGGTCCGCACAGAGAACACAGCATTCCAGACTGCTCTCCCAGAGGGTCACGCTTCATGAGCCAGGGAGGGCTTAGGAGCCAGAAATCATCCCTGCCATGCTTGCTTTTCTCTATGTTGTTTCTCCTCTTGGTTGGGGGTGGTGTTGGTACAATTTGCATCTGTTGACGCACAGGTGCAACTTCTCACCTGCCCACAGCAGGTGTCGCGAGACACTCTCCAGCAGCCTAGGGCCTTTGCCCTCACCAGGCACCAGGACCCTAGAGCCCTCCCTCCCATCTCTCCCTCTCTCGCCAGAGTCCTTTGCTGGTCCACACCTGGTCTAAGTTTCACACTGATTTCCCTTACTGTCTGCAGTTCTCAAGTTCCACCTATGAGTGAGATCATCGGACACTCGCCCGCCTCCTTCTGCTTCACCTCACGCAAGGGCGTGCCTTCCAGTTCTGCCCAAGGTGATGACACAGGAGATGGTTCCCGCATTCTTAACAGCTGCAGTAAAAAATATATACACCTCACAACTCTCTTAGCCACTTATATGTCTCTGGGCACTGGGTTGCTCTGAAGTCTAGGCTGTCACAAATCGTGCTGCTGAGAGCACAGGTGTACAGAGGTCTCTTTGGATGGGTGTCTGTCTCCAGGAGAGGCACTGCCAGGTCATGCGTAGGCCCATTTCTAGCCTTCTGATGATTTTCCAGGGGGGCATGTTTTATTTGTGACCTGACATGTAACCAAGAGGTGCTGTGTTTTCTCTTGTAAAATAAATAGTTAAATCTTTCTTTAAGGGTCCCACCTAGCTCGTTATTTTCAACACGATCACTGAGTTGCTATCCTATGGCAGAAAGGAAACTGAAGGTACTGAGTACCTCATATGCTGTAGACACTTTGAATCGTCTATTGACCTCAAATACATGTTTTTATGTTTATTTATCACATAGGAGATAACCTCACATGAGACAGACACACAGGGAAGTCAGAGCATCACTCTGATATACAGTGTCAGGGGTCAAAATGAACCTCAGACCTGTAAGTCCCATGCTCCAAAGCTTGAGCCATCTCCTCAGTCATGGATCTAACAATCCAGCTATCCATCCATCTATCCATCTATCCGTCTGTCTATCTATCATGTATCATATATCTATCATCTATCTGTCTATCTATCCATCTATCTTTCTATTCTGCCTTAATCTTCAGTCTTGAGAAGTGGAGTTTGTCCTCCTCTTAGAAATTCAGAATAGTTAAAAGGAGAAAACACACAATAAAACTTGGACTTGGGTGTTGACACCAGAGCAAAGGACTCTGGGGAAGGACAGGGAGGGTGGTGGAGGGGCTTTCTGGTCCTGGTACACAATGGTGGGCCTAGTTTGGGGTGAGAGTGTTTTGCAGACAGTCATCTTGATGCAATGAGAAATTGTACCCGTGTGTCAATCACTGAACTGTGAGCCATGAACCTCCCAATTAAAAAATGTGTAATGTCATAATACTAAATACATTCAGATAATATAGTCTTATAAAGAAAAATAAGGAGGTAGCACAATGGTTATGCAAACAGACTCTCCTTCCTGAGGCTCTGAGGTCCCAGATTCAATCCTCCACACCACCATCAGCCAGAGCTGAGCAGGACTCTGGAAGAAAAAAAAAAACCTTGCCCATGAGTAACCCAGCTGCAGTGGGTGAAGCAAAGACACAGACCAAATCTGCCCTCGGTCCTGCTCCCCCAGGATGCCACAGAGAGCTGCACCCTACAAACACCAAGAGCCCACACTGGAGAGGGCTAAGAGCATCCGCTCAGCGCCAGACGTGCTGGGCTCAGGGCTAGGGCTGGCATGCACTAGCTGTGCGACTGTGAGCATGTTACGTGACCTCTCAGCCTCCGTCCCCTGAAGAGAAGACAAACACATGTGAGCATCAAGTGAGGCAGGTTTCATAAAGCAGCTAGCATAACCCCTAGTTCTCAGTGATCAAGAAAGAAGGCAGGGACCAAAAATCTGACACTGAGAGCTAGTTTTAGATCTGAAATAGCACCTTGTCAGTGTGACTTACACAGCTTTAACAGCACTGTAATAACTCTATGAAAACCACACTTGTGTGGTCCGGGAGGTGGCGCACCCATAAAGCTTTGGACTCTCAAGAGTGAGATCCCGAGTTCGATCCCAAGCAGCACACGTGCCAGAGGGATGTCTGGTTCTTTCTCTCTCTCTCCTGTCTTCCTCATAAATAAATAAAATTTTAAAGAAAGAAAGAAAACCACACTTGTGTGATTTTTAAATTAGCATTTGCCTTTCCCTAGATAATATAAACTCATAAAATGAGAAGTCATATATTTCTAGCACTCAGGACAATGCCAAAGAACTTGAGGCATTAAACTATATTGTTTTGGGCTTATTTATTTTCTAAAGTTTTGTAGTATTTTATTTTTGTTTATTTTAATGACTAAGATACAGATACCAGAGCCCTGCTCAGCTCTGGGTTAGGGAGGTCCTGGGGATTGAATATGAAAACTTCAGATATCTTTGCATAATCATAGTACTATCTCCCCAGCCTTTGTCTTCTTTAAAAATAATATTTTAGGGGGTTGGGCAGTAGCACAGCAGGTTAAGCACATGTGGCACAAAGCACAAGGACCTGAAGGATCCAGGTTCGAGCCTGCAGGGGAGTCACTTCACAGGCGGTGAAGCAGGTCTGCAGGTGTCTATCTTTCTCTCCTCCTCTCTGTCTTCCCCTCCTCTCTCCATTTCTCTCTGTCCTACCCAACAACGATGACATCAATAACAACAATAACTGCAACAATAAAACAAGGGCAACAAAAAAGGGAAAATAAATAAATAAACATTTAAAAAATTAAAATGTTATTTTTTATTATTTATTAGATAGAGACAGAGAAATTGAGAGGGAAGGGGAAGATAGAAAGGGAAAGAAGGAGAGAAAGAGAGAGAGAGAGAGAGAGAGAGAGACTCCTACTGGTCGTGAAGCATTCCCCCTGCAGGTGGGGACCAAGGGCTTAAACCCAGGTCCTTGAGCACTGTGACATACACTCTCAACCAGGTGCGCCACTGCCTGGCCCCCTTATCTTTTGTCTCCTTCCTGGTAATTTCACCCTTTCCTGTCCTTTCCCTCAATCAAGGGGTCAGCACTCCACTGAGACAGAGTGGCAGGACGCACACCGGAAAAGCAACACTTAATCTACAGGCTGTCTTGTTCCAACAGAGTGAGTAAGGAGCCAGGCTGAGAGCCTGACACTGCACGGCTCTCCCGTTTCCAGCAGTCCCCACAGCATGGCAGGGAGAACAAAGCTGAGACACAGCCACGGATCCAGAGACTAAGGAGAAAGGATGCCTGAGGGAACATGGACTCCTGGACTGGATCCTGGAACAGGAAAAAGGGCATTCATGGAAAAACAAATGCAAGTTTAATGAATGCAGTGTCAGGACTAATGAGGAAATGTATCGATGCTGGTGCCACCGTTTTGACAAGGGGACTCAGTAATGCAAGATGACACCTGTGGTGGAAACTGGGTACTGGGCATATAGAACCTCTGTGCTGTCTGAAGCTCTGAGTCTAACATGCCAAATGAAAGCTTGTTTGTTTGTTGTTGTTGTTTAATATATATAAAGGAAATACTGACAAAACCATAGGATAAGAGGGGCACAACTCCACACAATTCCCACCACCAGAACTCCGTATCCCATCCCCTCCCCTGATAGCTTTCCTATTCTCTATCCCTCTGGGAGTATGGACCCAGGGTCATTGTGGGATGCAGAAGGTGGAAGGTCTGGCTTCTGTAATTGCTTCCCCGCTGAACATAGGTGTTGGCAGGTGGATCCATACTCCCAGCCTGTTTGTTTTGTTTTTAGAAACAGAGGCACAGAGGGACTGGACAGTGGTGCGCCCAGTTGAGTACACACATTACTACATATAAGGACCCAGGTTCAAGACACCAGCTGGGTCCCACCTGCAGGAGGGAAGCTTCACGATCATGGTCTACAGGTGTCTCTCTTCTTTCTCCCTCTCTGCATCCCCCTCCCCTCTCAATTTATCTCCATCCTATTAAATTTTAAGAAGGAAAAAAAAGAGAGAGAAGTGGCTGTCAGGGAGCTGTAGATGCAATGTGCAGGCACCAGGTCCCAGCAAGAACCCAGTGGCAATAAAAATAAAGCACAATAAAGCACAATAAAATTAAATCAAGTAAAAGCCTGAGCTGGCAAAATAGCTCGTTTGGGTAAGGTGTTGCTTTGTCAGTGCATGACCGGCGCTGACACACGGAAGGGAGCTTCGGTGCTTCTGGCCTCTCTCCCCTCTTGAAGACTAAGAAGGAGGACTCGCCTCTCCCTCTTCCTTGCTGCTATTAATGCTTGACCACAGCCCTGCTCAGCTCTCGCTGAGTGGTGCAGGGAATTGAACCTGGGGCTTTAGAGCCTCAGGCAAGAAAGTCTTTTTGCAGAACCTCTCTCTCCTCTCTCCTTTCTCTCTCCCCTCTCCTGTCTCCTCTCCCCTCCCCTCCCCTTTTTCCTTTTCCCTCTCTCTCCCTCTCTCTCTCCATCTCTCTCACCCCAAGGGGGGAAAAAGGGAACCTCAGAAATAGGCCTGTTAAGTCAAAACAGAAATAAGACCCTGGACACTTGGGGAGGAGGGTATGTGAGAGAACGGATGGAGGGAGAGGCACCTGAATCTGGCTGCTGACATCTTTGATTTCTCTGAACTCTCTAGACCTGTAAGGTGGACAATGCCCCTTGCTAAGAGACAGATGTGCCTCCTATGCAAAAGCCTGAAATGGGCACAGCTGACCTACAAGGCAATGCTGATACCTTTCAGGTGACCCGACCAATTATTAGAACCAAACCGCAGATTGCTGAGTGTGACGAGGGGATGAGGGTTATGCACCACAGGAGCAAAAGCTGACTAGCATTTTAGACAGGACGGAGGAAAGCGTGGGACTTGAGTCTGCTAGATTCCAGGCAGGTAAGTAGTAAGTAGTAAGTTCAGATACAGGAGAGGAGGTCTGTACGGGGCAGGCTGAATTAAAATGATGACCGCTGATGCTTGTGAATGCGGCTATGTGCAGCTGTAATCGATTAAGATATGGTCCTACTGAATTAGGGTGGCCTCTAACTCAGTGACTGGCATCCCTACAAAGGAAGTGAATCTAAACACAGACACAAAGACTTAGAAAGCAAAGCCACACAGCAACACTAGTATGAAAACAGAAAGCAAGTGACATGTCTGCAAGTCAAGGCATGACAGGGGGCTGTGGAGACAGCACAGTGATTCTGCAAAAAGACTCTCCTGCCTGAGGCTCGGAGGTCTCAGGTTCAATCCCCCACACCACCATCAGCCAGAGCGAGGCAGTGCTTAAATAACAAATAAAGAAACATAAAACATTTGGGAGGAGATAGTATAATGGTTCTGCAAAAAGACTCTTGCCTGCAGCTCTAAAGCCCCAGGTTCAGTTCCCTGCACCACTCAGCCAGTTTCTGGTCAAACATTAATAGCAAGGAAGAGGGGAAGATGAGTCCTTCTTAGTCTTCAAGGGCCCTGACAACACTTTGACTTCACACTTGTAGCCCCCAGAATTATGAGAAAATGGATTTAACTTCTTATTTGTCGGGCCACCTGACCTGTGGTCCTTAGGTGCAGTAACTACGCCATGAATGGGGCCACCCCCCATAACACAGGGCCCTACAGCCCAGCAACGGGTTCAGGGAGATGCTTCAGAGCTCCCACTGCGGCTCTCAGGAGCTTAGACCAGGGCTACCCAGAGGAAGCCTAAGGACTTTTTTCAAATTCTGCACTGATATCTAGTCCTGACTGTATGGCGGTCAAAGATTACGGACACTTTTGCTTTTTAAAATAACTTTTTTTAATAACATTTTGATTTTTTAAAATAATTTTTAATGACTTAATTTTTTTTAAGTAACTTGTTTCTTGTGGTTCCGTAATTAAGCAGAGCACCTCTTTGAAGTGGAACTGACTGACTTCTGTCTTTTGAGTAAGAACCTGAAGATGGGCCCCTGGTGAAGCTGGGCCAAAGTTTAATTCAGCTCCACGCTCCCTGGCACCCACAGTCAAACCCAGTGGGAGCTCAAGGCCTCGCGTCTCCCGTGGGTCCCAGGAGCCACCGCCTCTTTTCTCCTTCATTGTCCCGGAAGCAGGAACTACAGGCCCATTTCCCTTACCAACACCTGCTGAATTTGCTGAAGTGTGCTGATGCGCAGGGAAGATTCTACTGACTGGTTTCTGTCGCTTTAACTAGAGACGCAATGCTACATCCTGCACACCTGCTGCCTGGCCGTGGGTACACACACACAGTGAAATCTTAGCTACGTCCTGCACACCTGCTGCCTGGCCGTGGGTACACACACAGGGTGAAAGCTTAGCTACATCCTGCACACCTGCTGCCTGTCCGTGGGCACACACACACAGTGAAAAGTGTATCACAGCACATCCCAGTCGATAAGCAAAGGACCTATTGCCTGGGGCATCTGATTTGATCCCCAATGTTGCATGTGCCAGAGTGGGACCTCTGGTTTTCTCTCAGGTGAACCTTCTTTACCTCATAAAATAAATCTGTTTTTACTTATTATTATTTTTATTAGTTATTTACAAAATTATAAGATGAGTATAATTCTATACTGTTTCCGCCACCAGAGTTCTGTGTCCCTATTCCCTCCATTGGAAACTGCAATAGTTCTCCCAAGGTCACAGAGATGGGTTGATTATCTCTCTCTCTCTAATAAATCTGTTTTAAAAGCATCTCAAGAATTCATGTAGGGGCTAGGTGGTGGCTCACCTGGGGAAGAGTACATGTTCTGCAAGCCAGGACCCAGGTTCAAGCCCCCATTCTCACGTCCAAGGGGGAAAC
Organism: Erinaceus europaeus; assembly: GCF_950295315.1. Classification (NCBI taxonomy): domain Eukaryota; kingdom Metazoa; phylum Chordata; class Mammalia; order Eulipotyphla; family Erinaceidae; genus Erinaceus; species Erinaceus europaeus. The sequence goes on along the minus strand of NC_080168.1, from coordinate 133,063,551 downwards.
TTCGCAAGTGGAGAAGCAGGACTGCAGGTGTCTCTCTCACTTTCCCCTCTCTATCTTCTCCTTCCCTCTCAATGTCCCTGTTTCTATCAAAAAAAAAAAAATCAACAAAACATTTTTTTTTAAAGAAGGAATCCATTTAGATAACAACCTGTCTCAGAAACTAGAAAGTTTTGTTCGGCACTGCTTGGTAAGTCAGAAAGGCAGCGTCTGTTTGCTTGTTTGTTTTCAGCCGTTCTGATAGCTACTGATATTGCATACACGGCACTGCTGAGAAGCTTCCGGACCCATTTTTTATTTATATTTTGAGAGAGGGAAAAAAAAAAAAAGAGGAGCAAACCACCCAAGAACTATACCCTCTCCAGAGTGCTGTCCAAGGTAGTCCCATGTGGTGCCAGGAATCAAACTCAGGACCTCAAGTCCAGCCAGACAGAGCCGCCTCTCAGACCCCCAGACCAGAGTTCCTAGCTGGTCAGTGCGCCTTCCCTTTGCTCTTTGTGGCTTTCTTTACACTGGATTCTGTCAACTGGCTCTGTGAAAATCAACCAAGGAGGGAGTGTCCCTGACAGGCCAGGCTCTGTGCAAGGAACTTGCTGGGGTGGGAACGTCAGGTGTGGGGTACTGCTGCAAGAGCCTCAGTCCGGGGCTCTGACCACAGAGCACTACAGACAGCCAGCTTGGGTCAGCGGTCAGGAGGCTGCTTGCTCTCTCCTCTGACAGTAACTTCTCCCTCGGCACCGCTGAAAGAGGTGTTCCTTTGGCCTGACTTCCCAGTTCATTCTACAGTTAGAAAAACGAGGACCTCTATTCTGCACCTAGTGCGTGTTCTACCTCCAGAATTGTGGGGTTTTTTTGTTGTTGTTGTTGTTTTGCCTCCAGTTATCACTGGGGCTCAGTGCCTGGACTACAAATCCACTGTTCCTGGAGGCTATTTTTCCCATTTTGTTGCCCTTGTGGTTGTTATTATTGTTATAGCTGTTGTTGTTATTGGACAAAACAGAGAGAAATCAAGAGAGAGGATGGGAAGACAGACAGGAAGAGGGAAAGACAGACACCTGCAGACACAAGCGACTCCCTGCAGGTGGTGAGGCAGGGGCTAGAACCAGGATCTTTACGCCGGATCTTTACGCGCTTTGTACCACATGTGCTTAACCCTCTGTGCTACCGCCTGGCCCCGATTTTTTTTTCTTCTATTATTCATGATGCAACTCTGAGGAAACTGATCCAAGACACACAGTTCAGTTTGGGTTTGAGAACACATGATGGAAATTACTCCTTTTACTGTTTCCCTAAGAAAACAAATCTCAATAATGCAGGGAGTTTCAAGGTTGGAAAACAAAAATCCCAAGTATATTTTTGTCAAGCATTTTCAAATGAAGACAGATTCCGGTGATTTTAAGGGACACTAGGGCCCAAAATTACGGTTTCTAATCCTGACTTTGGCAGACATCATCATCACCACCGAAATAAGCCAATTAAGCCACAGCCCTTTCATTTTGCATTTTGATCAAATGAGCATCACTTGCCTGAGAAAAGCACACAACAGGAGGGTAAAACACTTGAAAATCCGATCACGTCCTCTGTTTGACTGGTTAACTTTGCTGCCACTGGACTCATTTTTCCATGATAAATTAACGTAAGATCCACTGGAACATTTTTTAAAATTTAATGGCTAAAGTAGTAAAGTGCCCAACCCCATTCTTTTACTATGAAAACTCAGCAAGGGTGATACATGGAACATTTAATACTAACAGGAAGTTATATGCTACAAAAAACAAGAAATGGAGCTAATCTCGTGTGTGCCCAGAAACAGTCCTTTCAGTGCTAAAGTTTTTAAGAGACAGCAGATACAGAAAAGTGAAAAGGAAGTGTCACTCACTACAAGTAAAAATGTTCCTTAAGAAGCTTAGCAAGAGTATTTTTCAGCGACTTATATGTCAGAGAGGTAAGAGTTATTTTATCTTGTATGGAAAGACTGCCTTTTCATTCACCTAGGAAGCCATTTCCCATGACAGGAAACATTCACAAGTCAAACTATCACTTCATTCATTCATATATAGCAACCTCTCTTTTGAAAATAACATACCGTACTTGTTGAAAAAGCATGTTGGGAACTTGGACGGGAGTTGGAGCACTGCACCAAAGTGAAAGATTAGGTGGGGGAGGTTCAGATCCTGGAACATGACAGCAGAGGACCTAGTGGGGACTGAATTGTGATGTAGAAAACTGGGAAATGTTATCCATGTACAAACTGTTGTATTTTACTGTTGACTGTAAACCATTAATCCCCCAATAAATAATTTTTTAAAAAATTTTAATTAAAAAAGCATGTTGGTTTTTGGCTTAAACAAAAAAACATTCAATTACTTGTTAATTTCCCACTATAAGGTAAGATCTGCTTTTTAAGAATATCAATTTTCAAAGTCACCTTCTTTAAATTATTGTCTCTCTAAAAACTATACACTTGAAACAAAAACTAAAATAATAAAACTAAAACATTTGTTATATTAGAAATGGCAAATATGGTTCATTAATAGTGAAGATTATATAAAAATCATTTCAGCTCAAAGCATACTTGCAACTACCACTAAATTAACATGAAATATCTCTGGACATATTTCCTCATCAATGCCAAACATACCAATTCCAGCAGTGTCACCCACCCCCAGTATCAGCAGAATGCTTGTCTTGGTATTTTCCCGATTCAACCCATACACTTGGATTCACCTATTTCCCTCCAGGTGTGGCCTTTCCTGGAAGGGGTTCCAGACACCATCCAGCCTGACCCACCCCCTCTGGTCTTCATCAGGAGGCAAAGGCTCCCAGACACTGGCAGTGTGAAACCACTCCGAAACAAGCCTGAAGTTTAGATTCAAACTTTACCTTCTTAAAATCCCCAGTGAATCTCCCAGGACGTTCTTCACTCCTTCTTTTCCAGGCTTCAAGATATTTTCTTTAAAGCTGTGAAAGGCTTGAAAAGGCATTCTGAGTGGAGGGGAGGACCTGCCCGTCCTTAACAGCCAGTCTCAGAAGACGGCATCCTCTCTCCTCTCCAGCGTGGGAATCTGTTTTCCTTGGTGAACACCCTGAAGTCAGTTCTCGTGAAGGTGATGACTGAAAAGCAGATACAATCCAGACCTTTCAAAAGCCAGAGAGCCCCCTACCCACATGCGCGCGCGCACACACACACACACACACACACACACACACACACACGCACCCCCACAAGAGGAGTCCAGGAGGCAGGCAGCTGGCTGGGATTCAGCCCCTGGGAAAGCCACAGGCTCAGGCAGCCTGTCACACGAGGGCAGCCTCCCTCCCCCCGGGGCTGCAGCTGGAGAAGCTAGTGGGCTCCAGCCCTCAAGGTATCCTGAGACCGGCCGGGCATCCGCGCCCAATCTCCAGCCCCTCCTGCTGCATGTCTGCCCACACCCTCTCTCCAGTCTCACTGGGCTCAGCTGTGGCTCTCTGAGCGATCCTTCCCAAGGTGGTGCTGCAGTAACCAGAACAATACCTGCCCCTCAGCCACCGGGCTTGAGGACGGGCTCAGAGCCAGAGCAGGCGCCAGGGTGAGCGAGGGAGACAGACTCTCTGCCTGGGCCAGGGGGTGTGGAAGCCGTGAGAGGCTTGTAACCTGATGCAGGGTCCTCAAATGTGAGCTAACTAAACGCAAAGCCCAGGCCACAGGGCTAGCAAGAATGAGGAGCGGGAGAGAGGGAGAACAAGACACCTGCAGGCCTGCTTCACCCCTGCACTATGACCCAAACACACCCACCCAAAAAGGTCTGTGTACACCTATGTTCACAGCAGCACAATTTGTAATAGCCAAAACCTGGAAGCAACCCAGGTGTCCGACAGCAGATGAGTGGCTGAGCAAGTTGTGGTCTATATACACAATGGAATACTACTCAGCTATTATAAATGGTGAATTCACCCTTTTCACCTCATCTTGGATGGAGCCTGAAGGAATCTTGTGAAGTGAGATCAGCCAGAAGAGAAGGATGAAGATGGGATGATCCCACTCATAGACAGAAGCTGAGAAAAAAGAACAGAAGGGAAACACAGAGCAGAACTTGCACTGGAGTTGGTGTATTGCACCAAAGTTAAGACTCTGGGGGAGAGGGGGCTCAGGTCCTGGAACATGATGGCAGAGGACCTAGAGGGTGTTAGTGTTACGTAGAAAATTGTGGGATATTACATATGTACAAACTACTGTATTTTACTGTCAACTGTAAGCTATTACCCCCCCAATAAAGGAAAATAATAATAGTAAAGTCACTAAGTTTGTGCTAACATGGAAATTGGGGGGGGGGGGGTGTTTGGTGAGCAGGGTGCCTATTGAGAGTCCATACTAATATGTCTCCTTTCCCTAAAAAGGTGCCACCAAAAGTAAAGATAAGCCAACAACACAGAGAAGGTAACACAAAATACTCACTTGGCTAGCGTGCTGCTTTGCCACGTGCGTGACTCATTCTGTCCAGGCCTCCACCACAGGAAACCCCAGTCCTGTGGCCTCTCTGGCTTTCTCTGCCTCAGAACTCTCGTGAGGCATGTAGTGTAGAACTAGAATCCTGTCACCTTATCATCTTGTAAACCGTTACTACATCCTAATTAAAAAAGGGGTGGGGGCGGGTTAAGGGGATGAAAGCAGTGTCATGAAGACCAGTGATGCGCTTTGTTCTTTGGAGGAACTAGTCAAAAGAACGGACTAGAAGTCAAGCCCACCTGGCGGCTCTCACTGCCTGCCTTTGACACATTTGCCGTTTCACCATCCTGTCACTTCTCAGTCTACTGCTGCCTATAAAGGCAGTAGCAATCGTTTCTTTCGAATGTGTTACTACCTTGAGCCTGTTAGCATACACGGGCACAGACTGGGTCTGAGCTCACTGGCTATGTGTAGTCAGGGACATATTGCTTTATTTAAGCCAGCAGTGTAGCACTGTGGAGGCACTCCCCGGTTTGCTTGGTTTGCTTTCACACCCTACGGGGGACGTGAGGAAATCCCATGATAGCTTGGGCCATAGACAAGGTCAAAATAATAGCCAATGCACTCGTGTTGTAATAATGAACCTTAAATGTTAAGATGAGAGAGGTTATATTGAGGGATCTTTCACTACCTCCACGTTTCTCAAAAGTTCAGAGTCCTCAGTGTTCAAGTAATTTCAGTATGTGCAGCAGAAAACAAGATTTTTAAGGAGTCAAAAAAAAAAAATTAAGATGGAACAAAGTCTCCCAGCCTTAACAGGTATATGTGGGGTCCTGTCTCTCTAGTTCAATTAAGACATTAAGACGGGACAGTCTTTGCCAAGGGGAGTCTGAGAGGAATTCCAGCACTCTGCTAGCAGGCGTGCTGTGACAACAACCCTAAGGCACTGAAACAAACACCATGGCGCCATGAACACCGAGATGCACCTCCAGAAAGAGCATAATGGACAACTTGGGAAAGAGTGACACCTTCTGGCAGTGACTAGACTAAGTACAATTAATGCAAAATGAGCCAGGGACAAGTCAATTTTAAATAAGCAGATTTATCTATTTATAAACGTTTAGCGAGTCCCCTGTGTGTGGATACTTAAAGTTCAGAAATGAGCAAGAAAACATCAGTTCCTAGTTAGGAAATCTCTTCCTGGCTTACTTTGTCAGTCCTCTCTCATATGAAAGCAAATACATCTTCTCAAGAATCTGTTGTACTGCTATCTTTGTTTCCCTCTTTAATGTCAACTTACCCAAAATAAACATTTCAGGTACCCAGAACTACTGAACACACACTTGCAACATAAAACAGTCTCAACAAAATCAACTCCAGAAGAATTCGCGCAAGGCTAGAAAGGACGCAACACAACAGACCACTGGGCTGCAGGTTAGAGAAGAGTCCACCTTCTCGTCCCGCGGGGCTTATCTCTAGTCAGGTTGCGCAAGTCTCCGGTCCTTTCTCTACATCTGCTTGGAGAAAGACAGTCAAATTATTTCAGCTTTATTCAGACTACCTCATGAAACTTTTCTAGGGGTTGTAACCAGGCTGTTTGTTTGTTTGTTTGTTTGTTTGTTTGAATAGGGCAGATTCAGAGGCTACAAATGTATTAAAAACATTTTCTGAAAATTTTGTTTCAGGTATATATTTTATATACTTGTTTGCAATCTTAGGTATTTACCTTATTAAGTGTCACACAGTTTGAAAGCCAATGAAGTGGGTAATCTCTGATAATACTGTATTAGTTTGACTTTTTATCAATTTGATTCTAAAACTGAATCAAGACCAGTAATTCACAAGGTGTGAGTCACAACTTAATCTGGGAAGTTTTATCAAAGCTAAGATTCATTAGGTGCACACTTTGCTTGCTACCAGCTACTTTCACATGTACCCTTTCCTTTAACATGTAAAGAGAAGAAAGACAACATGTGAGGCATTTCACAGGTTAAAAAATAACAACCTGACTCCTCAACTTACTCAGGTGAAAAGGATTCTAAGCAATCCAAAATAAAAACAAAACCCAGTCAAGTGTGTACTCTGTTTTCATTGTCTTTAATACAAATCAACATAGATGACAACACAAGGAAAATAAAGAACCGATTCAAATAAAAGGAAACATTCTTGTAGTCTTTTGTTTACCACCCCACAGGTGCCCTTCAACCTACTATTTCCTTACACTAAGCACAAAAGACTTAAATGTTGTTAATATGTGAAATCATTTTGAGTGATCTTGTACTTGGAAAATTTTTTTCATATAGAAACAGAAGCCTAAAAAAAAAATACCAATTTTTCAACAGAAAACAGCAATGAGAACAATTCAATATATGGAAATGAGTTAAATATCCTTAAGAAAGTAGAACGGTGTGATTCAGGAGGTGGCACAATGGACAAAGCACTAGACTCTCAAGCATGCGGTTCCAAGTTCAACCCCAGGCAGCACATGTACCAGTGTGATGTCTGGTTCTTTTTCTCTTCCTATCATTCTCATTAGTAAATAAATAAAATATTTTTTAAAAAGTAGAACATACAGGATAATATTTCTAAAAGTAGCACCATCACCTCAACAAATGAGCACATTTCAATGTGAACATTGCCTAAGAATTACACTTTATATGTTTTCAAAAGCTGTTTTTATATTCAGATGCTCTCCTAGTTAGGAATTCTATACTAACATTAAACTAGTCTACAAAATAAAAGTAATTTCTTAACAGTGTTACTTGTTACAAGGAAAAATTATTCAGCATTAAGAAAATTTATCCCAAGTGTAACAGAGAGACCAATATTGGGTTACAAACAAGGTGAATAATCTAGTCACGGCCTGAATGTATTTGGCAGTAAGCAAACAAACAAAAAAACCACAAAAGTCCATCTTCCTGGTGTTTTCATATACACCTTTCTTCAGTATTCCTCGCTCCTTTCTCTAAAGCCAAGTAAAAAAGCAACAGCACATACAGAAACCAGATACAAAGTTGGATCTTTATTTTGTAAAATGCACTATTGCTTGATGCTGCCAGTAGCATGACTGACAGGTTACATTTTATCAACAAGTGCTATTTATTCGGGGTATAAATTTTGAGTGTGTGTGTGTGTGTGTGTGTGTGTGTGTGTATTTTCCCCATGAATAAACTTAATTTCAGCACACGAAGCTTCAGATGATTTTAAGTGATTGCTGGTTTCAGATAATTAAAAGCCACAAACTCTAAGGCAGCAAGTATCATTTGAAAGTTAGCAAATGTGTTGGAGTAAGTTTTAACAGAGTACAAGTAACATGTACAGCATAAGGCTTTGTGGTTGAATAGTCAGAAAACTGAAGGTCCTGAAAATAAGACATATTACCTGTTAGCATATATTCTTGTCTAAAAATGGCTAATTACAGACATTAAAATATTTGAAGGGAAGGCTCCTGAAATTCCTAGAAAGAATTAAACTTGAGTTGCAGTAACTAGCGAGGTCAGACTTTGTCATGGCAAGCTGAGAACCAGTCAGCTGATAGCCAGAAGATACAACTGCTCATTTTTAGAGAAGTAAAGTTTATTACATTTGAAACAATACATCAGAAATTTCAAAAGTTTACTCATTAAATATAATTTAATTCTTTACAAATCCCCTTTTGAAAACGCAATTCACGTACACTGCAACCTCAGAAATTCAAGTTCAAAATGAAATACGAAGGCAGTAATCAAAGAAGTCACATCAGAAGGCTCTGTCAAGCGTCTGTACAGATTAGTACATACCTGTGATACAGTAAGAAAAAAAGTGACTCTAAACATATCCAAGTAAAGGCAGAAAAATACATTACTATCTGAGGAAGATCATGCTGAAATACAATTTACAGTGATTAGTTTGCATTTAAGATGGTTAATGAAATCAAGTCAGTTAAATCTTTCAGTCTAGCTACTCAGTCTTTTGTACCAAAACATTAGTTCATCTGAGAAGATTGGAAAAAGCAGATGACCTGACCCTTAGGTTACGCTTACCATGTGTTCATACTAAACGCAAACAAATCAACACAGCATCAAGAGTTTTCACATATTAAAATGAAGACTCATGACACACGCAGACTGTGCATCACGTAGAATTTAATAAATGACTCTTACAATTGCTATCAACTCAATTGCTTACTGCCAGGATCTGCAAGCCCAAATAAACAAGAAAAGAAAGAAATCTGCTATTCAAGATACCCAGGTGCCTTTTTCTCCTTGAGACTGGTGTGGGTTTGAAAGCCTGCAGACAAGCTGGCAGGAGGGAGAGATGCCACACTGGCAGGTGCCAGACAGCTGCCGGTCACACAGAGCCGCTCCCGCTCCACGGCGACAGCTCCTCCCCGCCAACTACGCAACCGTGTCGATCAGCTCAACCATGATTAAAACCAAAGTGATCCTTCAAAAGTAGAAGCAAAGAGACCTCACCCAAAAAGGTCTTTTAGATCATTGCTAGCGGAACTGCTGCTGGTCATAGTAGTGGGTGGCTGTGTGAAGTTCTGCGGGCTAAAGAAAGGGTTGGCCTGCATGCCAAAGGCCGACTGCACCATCACGTTCATCTGTGTTCCCGTGGCCGAGCTGCCCGCGCCGGGAGACCCTTGGGGAGGCACGAACTGATTAAGCCACTGATTTGGTTTCTGTTGTGAGAGCTGGTTCATGCTGACCTTAGGCTTCTGGGGGCCAAAGAGATTATTAAGGGCAGACATATCTGGGGGTCTTTGCTGAGTCTGCGTGGCAGCGGCAGGAGGCACACTCACAGCGTTGAAGTTCGGCAGGGTAGAAGGTGTTCCCAGGGCCATCTTGGTCATGCCAGGGGTGCCCGGACTGCTGAAGAAGTTCTGGTTTGGATTAGCTGGCATACTGAATCCCGAAGTCTGAAAGGCCATGTTACCATTCAGGCCGTTGGCCAGATTTCTCTTTGTATTATCAACTGGTGTAGAAAACATCATACTAAGGCCCATGGAGGGAACAGAAGCAAAGGTACTTGGAGCAGAAATTTTAGGCGTGTTAACAGAGAGGCTGGCCAGAGATGACATGTTATTACCCATTAAAGTGTCTGTCAGGTCCTTGGTCTGAAAAATACAAGGGAATGACTTTACTACTAACAAGTTCAAATTACGTAAGTGGAAAGCATTTGGTAGAAGACAACACGATGGACAAGTTGCAGTTAAAACTTAACAGTCTGTGCTAAGTTGGCAAGTCACAGACTCAAGTCAAATCCAGCCTGTCAGATACTTCTGTGCACGTGTGCACTGCAATCTACTTGCTGACAGAAAACAACAACTTTGAATTCCAGTTAAAAGGAATGTTGTCTCTCCCCGCAGGAAAAGAATTTTGTTCTTTCCAATAGTAGATCAGTATTACTAAAAAGGCTACCAAACATTTTCATATCTTGAATCAAATTTTTGTGGAAAATTGTTTTCTTCCTGTCTCCCCCCTCCAATTTGTTGAATAGGACAGAGAGAAATTGAGAGAGGAGGGGGCGACAGAGAGAGAGAGAGAGAAAGAGATGGACCTGCAGACCTGCTTCACTATTTGTGAAGTATCCCCCTGCAGGTGGAGAGTGGGGGCTTGAGCACCCCAGGCCCTGGCACACAGTATTATGTGCACTTAACTGGGTGCATCACCTCCCGGCCCTAAAACTTGTTTTCCCTATTCTTATAAATGTACCTATAAAATACTCTCCTCTCTCTCGGATAAAGACAGGAATTGAGAGGGGAGAGGGGAGAGGGGAGGGAGGGAGAGAGAGACAGAGAGATACATGGCGAAGCAGGTACCCTGTGAGCTACTACGCCAGTGCCACGCCAACCCCCAAAATATTCTTGATTGTACCTTTTGGATCAAAGTGTTCACCGAGGAAATCTGAGTGGCTAAGATGTAACAAAAATGAAACTTTAATAACAGTGTTATTACTGTTCTATTTTGAGACTGAGACACAAAGGCAAAGAGAAGAGACCAACCACAACAGCAGTTTCCTTCAGGATGGTGGGGACTGAACTCCAACTTGGGTGGTACACACGGCAAGGCCGCATACTATCCCAGTGAGCTATTCTGTCCGCCCCAAAATAAACCTAATTTCCTTGATGATTTCAAAGTGAACAGAGGTGAACGGGCACCACAAAGATGGTATCTTTTTGTCCTCACTCCAGGCTAAGGTTTTCCAGAAAGAAAAAAGCCTCCTTCAGCCTGGTGGTGGCCACGCTCATCCCTGGGTGATACTCAAGGCGAGGTAAGCCCACTATCCAGGTGAGCATTTTGCTAGCCAGAAGCTTTATCTTGTTGTTGCTGGCAAGTCCTTAATCCTTAGCACCCACCATCTCTTAGAAGCTGTGTTCAAAGTATGCTGGAGAAACACTCTTACACAAACACAAAGGGAAACTAGGTTCCCCCTGCCTTACGCATCAAGAGGAGCAGTCCTGACACTGTCCCAGAAGTGAACTCTGACCTGTTTGGCTGGAGCGACCGGCGTGTGCACCTGGGGTTTCAGAGGCTGCTGGCTTTTCAATTTCTGTGCCTGCTCCTGTTCTCTCGCTAATCTTTGTTTTTCTTCAAGTGTTAGTGATGCCTTAAAATAAAACAAGAAAACCAACTAGCAATTTAAATTCCATGGCTGCATTTGTAAAAGCAGAACTTTGCTTTTGTTTTGATGGCTCGCTTTCCGGTGAAGCTGCCTGAGGTGCCTGGCAAGGTGTTTTCAAATTGCTGCTGTGCAGGTGTGATCGATCGCCACAGGTGGTTTGCTTCTGATGAATTTATGGTTTAACTTAGGTCTTTCCAGTATGGAAGCAGCTCTAACTCTGAAACCATTCACTACTGTGATCAAGGAGGTAGTAAAGGGAATAGGACACCATTCACTCTCTTTTTACTTTTACTTACTTATTTATTTATTCATTATTGGATAGAGAGAGAAATTGAGAGGGGAGGGGGAGAAAGAGAGGGAAGAGACAGAGACCACTCGCAAAGCTTCCCTCCTGTGGTGTGGACCAGGAGCTTGAACCCAGGTCCTTGTGCTCTGTAATGTGAGCACTTGCCCAGGTGCACCACCACCTGGCCCTGTTCTATTCACTGCATGTGCCAGAGTGACGTTCTGGTTCTCCCTCTACCCTCTCACACAGAAAGAAATCTAAAAAAATATTTTCACTAGAATCAGCTTTTTCTAAATAAGAGAATATGGTTAGGTGATTTTATTTTATAAAACTGCCACAGCTCTACTCTCACTTGTCTTGACCTCAGCAAAAACGCCTTAAAGAAATAATAGTAAGCAGCTTCCTTCACTGCTATTACAGTATCTGCACAGAAGCTGACAACTGTCTTCTTTATCAACTTTGATAAAACTATAAACTCAGTGTGTATGTTTTAAATATTTATTTATTTCCTTTTTGTTGCCCTTATTTTGTTGTTGTTGTTGTAGCTATTGTTGTTGATGTCGTCATTGTTGGATAGGACAGAGAGAAATGGAGAGAGGAGGGGAAGACAGAGAGGGGGAGAGAAAGACAGACACCTGCAGACCTGCTTCACCGCTTGTGAAGCGACTCCCCTGCAGGTGGGGAGCCAGGGGGCTCAAACCGGGATCCTTCTGCCAGTCTTCGCGCTTAACCCGCTGCAGAAAGGCCCGACTCCCTCACAGTGTGTTTTTAGGGCTTGGACGATGTCTGGACGAGGCAGAGACAGCTTGTGGGTAGGGTGTGTGTGCAGCCCCAGTCAGAGCTCAGCACAACGTGGAAACTGCAGTGCCTCTCTCTCCCTTGCTCTCTGCCTGAATGAAAAAAGTGGCTCAGGAAGGTGAGGCTGTGCTCACCAGGCCCCACAAAATAGCAAATCAATAAATTAATTGAATGGGGAAAAAACAAAAGCTCTACGAGACGCAGTAAACAGGAGAGAAAGGGGAACTCGAGGTCACGCGCCCTGTAGTCTCAGGGCAGGAGAGCCGTGAGCAGGGAGCTGAAGTGAGAGGGGAGAGGCTGCCCAGTGCGGGCAAAGGATGAGGAGTCTGGCAACCTACAAACGGGACAACTCGAGGCTCAGAGGAACGTGATGCACCTACGTGTGTCGATCCACAACACGGGTTTGGTTTGTGTCCCATTAATAACTTCAAGTTCACAGAAATAATCAGTTTCCTGTACCCCCAACCCCTCCCCCAAAACACGCTGTGGCTTACAGAAGGCACCAAGAGCCCAGTAAAGACACTCAGGACGCTCACCTTTCTGTGTCTGCTGTGTAGCCCATCCTCTTTATTTTTTGATTCACCACCGGTCAGAAAGTCTGTTCCAATGTTGCTAAAGACTTTGTCAATCTGCTGAAACGGGAAACAGTCCATCACTTGGACAGGCCTCAGAAAGAGCTGACTTTACTGCTTAAAAATCAACTCCTTCTAGCGCATCAATTTTCTTCTTTTTTTTTTTTTTACATTTATTTATTTATTTTCCCTTTTGTTGCCCCTGTTGTTAAAGACTGTTGTGGTTACTGATGTCATCGTTGTTGGATAGGACAAGAGAAATGGAGAGAGGAGGGGAAGACAGAGAGGCGGAGAGAAAGACAGACACCTGCAGACCTGCTTCACCGCCTGTGAAGCAACTCCCCTGCAGGTGGGGAGCCGGGGGCTCAAACCGGAATCCTTACGCCGGTCCTTGCACTTTGCGCCACGTGTGCTTAACTCGCTGCGCCACCGCCCGACTCCCTGCATCAACTTCCAAACAAAAACTAAAGCAACCTAGACTCCGTCTTACCTGAGATCCAACATTTGTGACTTTTGTCTCCTCGGAAGCACTCATTTGGTTTCCTATGTCCAAAGACCTACGAAGGGGTGAATTGTGACAGAGCAATAAACAGAAAAACATGTTTGGAACATGCTCATACAACCAGCAGCTCAACTACAAAAATTATTCAGGGCTGGGCGGTGGCCCACCTAGTTGGGTGTACATGTTACAATGTGCAAGGTCCAGGGTTCAAGCCCCTAGTCCTCACCTGCATGGGGAAAGCTTTACAAGTGGTGGAGCAGGGCTGCCGGTGTATCTGTCTGTCTCCTTTTCTATCTACCCCTTCCCTCTCGATTTCTGGCTGCCTCAACCCAATAAATCAATATAATTTAATTTTATAATTTAATAATTTCAATATAATGAAAAAAATTTGAAAATTTTTCACCACCATAAACCAGAGTTGAGCAGTGCTCTGGTGTTCCTCTCTCTCTCTCCATATATATATATATATGAATTAATAAAAAGAAATGTATTCAACCTAAACTGCAACTTCATTCTTTCAGGAGACCTGAGTATTTTCTAGTATTATTGTCTGCTTGCCTAGAAAGTTTTTAGTGTTGAGTACAAATTTCAACATTTGAGATTCACTCAAGGGGGTCACAAAACCAGACAGATGTTGCTAATAATAGATGCTACACTCACTGTTGTGTGGGTCACAGCTACACCTTGAAAAGTACCCAATTTAGATAGGAAGAAGTAACAGAAGGTTCTTTTACCCTTCACTTTAAATACTAGCTATTAAAAACTTCTGTTACGGGAGCCAGGTGGTAGCGCACCTGGATAAGTGCACATATTACCAAGCACAGGACCCAGGTTCAAGGCCCCGCTCCCCACCTGCAGAGGGAAAGCTTCATGAGTGCTGAAGCAGGGCTGCAGGTGTGTCTGGCTCTGCCTCCCTCTCAATTTCTCTCTCTTCTACCAGATGAAAAAAATAATAAAGCTAAAAAAATCTTTTAAAAACTTCTGTTATCCTTTTTAGAATCACATTTTAGGGCTCCTATGTCTACGCCTGTGTGCCGACAGCCATTCCCAAAGCCGCCAGCTGCCAGATCTCTGGAGAAGCAGGAGCTTTCACGTGGGGATCTCGCTCATGGCTGATGGGCATTCTAGAGCTCATCAGGTGCCTTTGGGCTCAGTTTTCAGTCATCCTAGAGTCATGTGATCTGCTCTAGGGCAAAACAGAATGGAGATCTGATTGTGATAAACCAGCATTATCCACAGAGCAGCTGTCAGCGGTCCTTTCTTCCTCTGAATGCCAGAGCCTTGCAGATAATTTAGGAGACCCTCCCTAAAAACACAAAGAGGAGGGTGGTCGCTCTACCGAATTCTCTGGAGTTAAAGAGAGGGAGAAATCAAAATGCCGGCGTTCTGCAGATTTCAAATATGATTCTGAGTGGTGTTCCTGATCAGCAACATCCACTTACAACGCTGAAACCTTAACAGCTGTTAATGTGACAACATGTCTTTCTCTGGTGCACTGTACCAGAGGACGTGGGGAGAGGTTTACAGGTGCTGGTGCAAGATGGTGGAGGAGGGCAGAGTGTCTGCAGAAAACTGAGAGAGTTGACACAAGTACCAACAACTCTATTTACTGTGGACTGTAAACTATTAGTTCCCCCAATAAAAAAATTTTTAAAGATTCTTCTCAGAGACCAAACTGTCTTTATATAGAGAAAATGCTAAGTTTATATGTCAGCCTTCTGTACTCAAAAGTGGATTTATAGCAACATTCTACTTTAACTCAATGCACTGTGATGAAATTCTTTTAAATGTTTAACATAGGTCATTATCAAAGCCCCTCTGTATTTCTAGTTCACTTTGCAGAAAAGGAATAAGGAGGCAACGTGAACCTCAGCCTGCACCGCAGACACTCCCTGCAGTCTGCTTACCTCTGCTGCTCCTGCATTATATGAAGTTGCTCCAGTTTGGTCTTGTGTTCAGACTCCAATCTATTAAGCATCTCTTTTATGACGGAAATGAAAGAATTGAACTGATATAATAAAAAAATGATAATGTTACGATGTTTGCAACAAAAGTAATCGAATCAGCACAGCATAACTTTTAAAATACATTTGTACAGTGGTAATACAGTTTATGAGAAAATGTTCCTTTTTTAATGTTTTATTTATTTATTTACTTATTTTTGAAGAGACAAAGAGAAACTGAGAGGGAAGGGAGGAAGAGAGAGAGGAAGGTACCTGCAGCACTTCACCATTTGCCAAGCTTTCCCCCCGCAGGTGGGGCCCCAGGTTTGAACTTGCAACCTTGTGCATTATAGCATGTGTGCTCAACCAGGCTGAGCCACCACTCAACCCCTAGATATATGTCTCGAGACTCGGGCAGTAGCACAGCGGGTTAAGCGCACGTGGCGCAAAGCCCAAGGACCAGGGTAAGGATCCTGGTCCCCGGCTCCCCACCTGCAGGGAAGTCGCTTCACAAGCAGTGAAGCAGGTCTGCAGGTGTCTGTCTTTCTCTCCCCCTCTCTCCATTTCTCTCTGTCCTATCCAACAATGATGACAACAATAATAACGACAACAATAAAACAAGGACAACAGAAGGGAATAAGTATTTTTTTAAAAGTGAAAATATGTCTCAATGACGTTTCTATGCTTAAATATCTAATAACTATTATTCAGATCTTACATCGTTCATCTGAATTTAGGCATATTAGAATCCTCAGTCAAAACAGGTCATTTTCATGGTGGCACTGAGGTTTTCTATTACTTATTTTTAATGTGGTTCCGGGGATGAACCAGGGTGTGTGTGAGCACGGTGCTGCGAACATGGCTCCTGCCCATGTTTTGATTCTATATTTGTGTAGAAAAAGGGAGGGAGGGCAAGAAGAAGAGGAGGGAAGAGAAACAGACATCAAACCACTTCTCCACCATCATGGAATCTCTAGGTGCCCTCAGGTGATGCTCGGGGTGGAACACAGCTTCATACTTGTACGCCTGCCTGTCTGCCTGCCTTCCACCAGAGCACTGCCACCACTACTCAGCTCTGGCTTATGGGGGGGGGGGGGGGTTTTGAACCTGGGACCTTAGAGCCTCAGACACGAAAGTCTTGTCTTGTACATAGCCACTATGCTATCTCCCCAGCCCATGTTGTGCTTTCTGCTGTCAGCACTGAGTTTCTAATGAACTTCCTGGTCATCCACCACAACTCGTAAGAAATTAAACACATTCTGTGTGACTCAACCAAGAGCTGATTCTGGAAGCTTATAGCTACTTCCCCCAGACACTGCCCTAGCAGCCTTGCTGATGTTGATTAATGTCCTTTCATTAATATGTCACAGTCATGAGGCGAGCCACACACTAAGGGCCCAGAGGGTCCCTCATGATGCATCACATGGGGGATGTGGCCCTAGGACCCTCTCCCAACACAGCTGAAACTGTGTTTTGGTTGCTACATGTATTCACTGTTTAGTCAAATGTTGAAAAAATACTAAGTAATTTCTTTTTCATCTAATACAGAATGTAATTAGACTGTCTAAATCGGAGCTGACAGAAGAGGGTAGCCTTGAATTAGGAACCCTGTCAACAAGTGAATAGGAAGTCTGATCACACAGTGCTATTGTGAAATGCTAGAAAGATATGGATCAAAGCATTTCTGTTGACAAAAACTGGCTCTTAAAAAAATCAATCATAAAGTTGAAGAAAACAACATTTTCAAATGGAATTATATATCTTGAAATAAGCATTTGGGACTATTTAATAATATCGTAAATCATAACTATAAGAACAAAAAACTAAAAAAGACAAAACATTAAAGGTGGGCATATTATTATTCTATTTTCCCCAGAATTCATTATCTCATTCTTGCCAGCTATAACCTCAAACCAACCATCCAAGATGATGAAATTCTTAAGACCCAAGACACAGACATTCAGAGGCTTGCCCAGTTACTTCAAGTGAAGTTCTGTGCTGGGTCTGATTATGTTTGCAAATTTCCTTCAATATAAAATTCTGTTCACTCGGCACTCTCCCAGTAGCAAAAGGTCTCTTACTTAACCCCACGTTTTCTGCTTCCTTCACTGCTCTTAACTCACCTGCAGTGCTAAATTACAAATCTTAGCAGTTTGCCTGGCACTTGGGCAGTGATCCTTCCCCCCATTTTCTGTTAAGCTGATTAAATCCAGCTCTACAGTGAACAAGATGCCACGTCATTATCATCTCCATACATCTTCTTATTGCTGGCACTGCACCGCCTGCAATAACCAGCCTTCTGGAAGAGCTGGATGCAAAATGCAGAGCTCTAGTGACTACAGTGGCAAAGGTGTGTAGAGAAGTAAATCTAGGATCACCTTTGAACATATCACCCCTGTGCTCAAACATCTGCCACATCTTCAAAGTTCAAACACCTAACGAGAGGCATCTGAAGTCTACCTAGTCCAGTCTCCACTGAGCTTCTGCCGGCACCCCTAGTGTGTCACATCTCTCAACTTGGGCTGCTCGTGCTCTGAGACAGATAGAGACTCAATTAGCTCTTCCTCCTCTTACTCGTGGCTTTGTGTAGGCAAGACCTAGGGTCAGATGAAGCCAGTGGATTCATATCATCTTCCTAAGTATCGAGAGACTACTTTCCCTCTCTAGCTGACTCTGACCAAACAAGCCACCCTGCTGGAGAGGAATCATGACAAAAGGCGCTGCTGCTGGTGGCACCCAGCTACCCAGAGTCAGGAACTAAGCCCAAGGGGTCAGTCACCTGCCAGCGTCACGCGGACCCTTTCTGTAACGAGCCAGAGCTGCTGGAGGCTGAGCAGAGGGCCCAGAGAAACCACACTCAGCAATGTGAACAGTGGCTGTAGTGTGTTTACGACCGGCCGGCCGTGTGTGCTGACCCACTGTACAGTTAGTACTGCACACAGCTCAGGAACGCGACCTGCATTTTGTCCTTTGTTCATGTCAGCCCCAAATTCTACGCCTTTGTCAACAGCCTGCTCATTTCCCACCCGTCACAGGTCCTGTAACGATTCAATATACTCCCAACTTTGAACCCGCAGTCTTTCTTCATTTAACTCAGTAGTCCTCACATGTAGCAGGTTCATATACTCAGTGCCAAGAAGACAGTGCACTGAAGAAGTGAGACACAAAGACACCCAGCCGTACCTGGTTGAGATTCAGGTTGTTTTCAATACTCAGGGGGATCAAGTGGGGCAGCACTTTCCCGGCCAGCTGTTCTTTGGTGATTCCCAACTTTTTATGGGTAAAGGTACATTTGTAAATCCCTGAAAAAAAAAAATTAGATGATTTTAACACCAAAAATAGAAATTGAGAAAAAGTATGTCTATCTCTTGATAAATACTGAAAAGACATATTTTTTTCTTATCAGTGCTTAAGATGAGGCTCTTTAATACAGATCAGACTGGCTTCAGCTTTCTCGTCATTCTTGATTTATTATAGATTTACCCTGCACTCTTTTGAGCACATTTTAATGAGTTTAACATTGAAAACCTATCAGAACTAGGTACAACTCTCACAGTAATGCAATAGTTACAGAATACTCCTCTATCCTGAAAACACCTGCTCACGTTGGGGAATCGGAAAGTCATGACCTGTTTTTCCATGTGAAAGTGCATCATGACTTTTCCAACAACCCAATATATCTTTGAGATATCTACTTCAAAGTGACAGCATAGGCACTAAGCTTCTGTTCACTTCTTTAACCAATCAGAGTCAACATGTTTGAAACAATCACTTAATTCACTCCACAATCATCCCGTTGTCTCAATGAGATATCCAACCTTAAGCCCATGCTTGTCACACTTATAAAGTCTATTTTTCATAAACTGAGCATGATGTTCATCTTTCCCTACATGTCTTCTGTGGCAGTGTTGTGTGTAGAATACATTATACGAAATCATTCTTTTTCTAAAGATCTGCTGTGAGAAAGACAGAAGACAGTGACAAGAAGGGGGAATGAGAGCGTTGTTCACCTTGGGCTTCTGGTGGTGGCAGCAATCCACCCTGAGGCCTCGGGGCTGGAGGCAGGCTCACTGATGCTCCATGTATGAGCTGTTCTCCTGGCCCGCTAGTGTTCCTCCTCTATTATGCCCACTGCACTTCTACATTCAGGGAATCATTTTATTGCGCAGTGGTTACTGCCAGGCACCATACTCACTGCCTTCTCTTCAGCTGGTCTTACTGAACTTTCATCTGACAGGTACAGAAACTTTTCTAAGTCACTTCAGAAACTGGCACAGCCAAGAGTGGGGCCAGAGGTTTTTTTACTATGTCCAGTATCTCAAGAAAAAAATCACTTCCCTGGATCCAAACGTCTTACATCTACAGAGGTCCACAATAAATTCCGGTGACCATTCCTACAAGTATTTACTGAGGGCTTTCTTAAAAATCAGGCACTGAAGCAGAACTATAACAGACAGCTGAGCAATCACTTTTCCTCAAAGCTAAAAAGAACTTCAAGTTTAGTGCAAAGGAAACTTGACGCTTTTGTGATTCCACAGCTCTGGCTATGTACTTCTCTTAGTAGAGCACACCCCTGCCATTTCCAGATTAGATCTGTATGGTTCCAGCTGTAAGTGATCTGAGTTTCACAACCATTTGCAATCATGTTACTATGATAAAAATTGTTACAAGGCTACTCGGAGTCATCAGCACATCCCTTAGAACCAACACATACTTCTAAGATATAAGTGTCTGTAAAGTGAAAACCACTTAATAGATGTGTGATCTTAAAAACACACCTCATGGCCGGTGGTGGTGCACCTGGTTGAGCGCACATATTACAGTGCACAAGGACCCAGGTTCGAGCCCCGGGACCCCACCTGCAGGGGGAAAGCTTCACAAGTGGTGAAGCAGGACTGCAGGTGTCTCTCTCCCTCTCTATCTCCCCCTTTCCTCTCAATTTCTGACTGTCTCTATCCAACAAATAAATAAAGATTAAACAATTTTTTTTAAATACTAAAAGATCACTTAAAAAAAAGCACCTCATTTTTCTGAGTCCCTATTATAAAACAGAAATGATAGTATCTATGTTTCATTAGATTTTGGAGAGGACAAAGTAAAACAGGGCAGCAAAAATACTCAACATAGTGCCTCTTCCAAGGGAATTTCCCCCAGCCCCCTCACAAAAAAAAAAAAAAAAAAAAAAAATCCTCAAATATCATTGTTAGACCAGCATCAACATTTCAAGTCATTTTATTTGCCTCTCTTGTTTGGTACCAGGGAAGACTTATGCTCTCATAGTACTTGTGAAACAAGCATTTCCAAATGTCTAATTCTATTTTAGCAGTTCAGGGTCTACTGCTTGTGCTAAAGTTAACACAAGAAAAGTTAAACCCCATCATTCAATTGCTAAATGCTATATGTATTAAGGAGAGTACAGTAATTCTATAGATCAAAAAGTTTATTTGCATGATTATAAATGAAGCAGCATCAAATGACATTAAGTTTTCAGCTACCTAAAATTCCCATGAGGACTGCAGGTTCCTTTGATGGAATTTGTTGTAAGAAGGGTAGGATATCGTCAAGTACAAACCATTTATCCAAGTATTCCAAAATCTTTCCTAAGCATACTAATGAATTTACACGAACCTATTAAGAGAGGTAAATTGCATTAGTCATTAGTCTTTGCAATCTAAAAGAAACTGAGTTTTCATTTTTTGTTGATGTAGAAATTTCACATATGTATTAATTCTAAGCTTTTTCAGAGAGAATTTATTATTCTTCACCAAACTACTAGTTAGCTAAAGGTAAGGAATGGCCTCAATTTTGTATCACTCAAAATAAAAATAAAGTGACTATAGTTTTCCCAACCACTACTCTTCCAGGTGGACTTTTTTTTTTAGAGAGAGAGAAATGGGTGGGGGGAAGGAAGAGAGAAACCTACGGCCTCCTGCATGAAGCTCTCCTCCCAAGCGCCCCCATAAGTGTGAACCTGGGCTTGAACCCTGCACCTCACACATGGTAGGATACTGGGTACACCACCACCCAGCCCTGATGATTTTTTTAACCAGAATACTGCTAAACTCTGGCTTACGCTGGTGCAGTGGATTGAACCTAGGGCCTCAGAGCCTCCAGCAGGAAGGTCCTTTTGCGTAACTTTTCTTTGGGAACAGCTAAGTTATAAAAAAGGCCTACATCCTACTACCAAGTCACCTACTTCACTGAGTTTCTAGGATTTTTCTCTAACTTAGGTCCAATTCATATTTTTATTTTTTACTCTGCGACGCTTCATGAACTTGCACGTCATCTTTGTGAAGGGGCCATGCTAACTTTATCTGTATAATTTCAGCTTATTGCATATGTTGCTGAAGCATAAAATCCATTCTTTTTTTAAATATTTATTTATTCCCTTTTGTTGCCCTTTTTTTTTTTTATTGTTGTAGTTATTATTGTTGTCTTCGTTGTTGGATAGGACAGAGAGAAATGGACAGAGATGGGGAAGACAGAGAGGGAGAGAGAAAGACAGACACCTGCAGACCTGCTTCACCGCCTGTGAAGCGACCTCCCTGCAAATGGGGAGCTGGGGGCTCGAACCAGGATCCTTATGCCGGTCCTTGTGCTTTGTGCCACCTGCGCTTAACCCGCTTCGCTACCACCCAACTCCCCTAAAATCCATTCTTTAAATGTTTTACTAAAACAAAGACCATTTATATGGGGTCCCACATGAAGCTTCTTATTTCTGTAATGCACTTACTACAACCCAATACTCAGAAATAATTTAAAGAGCAACTATTAACCATGACAATTGATAGTTATCACATTAAGCTATAGCTAAATAAATGTGATATTTATTTATTTAGCTATAGCTTATGACAGAATATGTTTAAGTTTGCAGTAACAGTAAAATTTCAGTTTAAAAAAAATTACACAGTACAAAAAACAGAAAATAATTCGACTAAAAATGATGAGCTGGCTCGTGGCACAAAGCACAAGGACCAGTGAGGACCCCGGTTCGAGCCCCTGGCTCCCCACCTGCAGGGGAGTCGCTTCACAGGCGGTGAAGCAGGTCTGCAGGAGTCTGTCTTTCTCTCCCCCTCTCTGTCCTATCCAACAGCAACGACATCAGTAACAACAACAATGATAACTACAACAACAATAAAAAACAAGGGCAACAAAAGGGAAAAAAATTATTTAAAAAAAAAAAGGTGAGCTGGACTGGTACGGTCAGGAAGGTGACATGACTGTGGAGAGAGCAGGCCTCCCCTGACCCACATGGAAGCATCAAGGATGCAAACACCAAGGATGACGCTCCCCACAGTGGGGAGCCAGGACTCCAGCCAGCACCCTTACGCCAGGCCCCACACTTCACACACGTGGACTTAAACCTCTGCACTACGCCCAGCTCCATTTCCTTCTTTTCTAAAGCAGCTACTAATGTTAGTGCCATAAAGAGATATCATTTAATTAAGGCATTAATTCTTATGACTCAGTGCAGGAGGAAAAGCTAGGAGCATTCATTATTCCCAATATGAGATAAAGATGCGCTATACAAAATTATACATTTATATTATCATATGTACAATCTATATCAATATTATAATTTATTATAGGACACATTGCTATATTATAATCTGTTCTTTTTAAAAATTTTTATTGATTTACTTATTACTGGATAGCACAGAAAGAAACTGAGAGGGGAGGAGGAGGTAGACAGGGAGAGAGGCAGAGAGACACCTGCAGCCCTGCTTCACTTAGTTGTGAAGCTTTCACCCTGAAGATGAGGACAGGGGCTTTAACCTGGGTCCTTGTGCCCTGTAATGTGAACACTTAAACAGGAGCACCACTGCCTGACCTCTATTCCAGTCCATTCCACTTTGACTAGCAAGTAGCTTAGTACTGAGATCGTGTAATTGAATGAAGCAACCACCAGATTTCTCAATACATCTGCCCACACACACTTGTATTCTGATATATACAAGTAAACTACTCATTTCTATTTCAAAATTATAAGCTAGATTAGAAAAGAATTAAGGGAAAATTATTCAAATTTCCTTTTGAAGCACCTAACTTCAGTGGATAGTGACACACAATTAAAGATCAGAAGTACAAAAAAAAAAAGTGTATCAGAAAACTAGTCCTCACTCACTTTTTTAGTTCTATGTGTGTAGTTACCAAATTCACGATGAAATAAACTATTACACAATAAGAAATGTATTAAACCAGTGAAATAAAAAATGCTTATGTCATTACTCACAGCAAGGGAAGACGTCTGTAAGCATGCATTTTTAATTCTTGGTATCAAAGCATTTTTCATAGATGGGTAATCTATAAGATTTGCAAAGGTTGGAATGATGTTTAGACAGAGTTCCTATTGAGAAAATAAATCAGTGTTAAGTAGGAAAAACCTTTTCATCCTTTCTCTCATCTAGTAAAATATACTTTGTATTTATGACTAATTTGTCTCCTGTTTGAAACGAACTCTTATGTGTATTAAATCATTGGGTTCTTTCACAAACTGATTAAAAGAAAAATATTTTGAACACTTTTCAGTTTTACAGATGAGGAGATCTTACTGAAAATCATGCTCACTGATCTAACTTATGGTTCTACAATCCCCTCTCTCATTCCTATCTGCCCTGAGAACACAGTTGTTCATGTATTTTTAAAGGCAGAACACCTAAGGTTTCACTACTTTTCACAACTACTAAGCCATATAAAGTAATTCCTCTTAGAGATGACTTAATGCCCAGTTAGAGAAAATATAAACACACTATGAAATAATTCTATTTTTGATGTGGCTGATGTACACATACCTGATTACAACCTTAAGAAGATTGGAATTTATAGATGCATGCATTTCACAAAGCATTTTAATTTTCAAACATTTAGGTTCTTCCAAATTCTGTAATTTAAGCTAGTGCAACTCACTAGAGAAGGTAAAAGTTACTCAAAAAATTCTTGTGAATGAATGCAGTGGGAAAAAAAAAATTATGCTTTTACTAGTGATCCAAAAACTTTTTTCCAGGGCTGGGGAAACAGCATAATAGTTATACATTCTACTTTTACACCTGTGGCACTGAGGTCCTAGGTTCTATTTCCAGCACCACCATAAGCTAGAGCTCAGCAGTGCTCTGGTATAAAAATGATTAACATTTTATAGTTGACTCCTCTCCCGGGTCAACTAGAAATACCAAAGGAGACCACCTGGGACCTCAACAATACAGGACTAAAACGACTTCAGAAACCCACCAAATTACCGGTGAGTGCAAACACGTGTGGCTCGTGGACAGTGAGGAGCCTAAGGAGACATTAAGTAGCTGGTAACAGTCCTGCAGTTTACCAGTTGAGATACCACCTCCAGTCTTTCACAAGCAAGGGGATGGCCAAAGGGAGGAGAGGACTCCCCTGAGACTCACCAAATGCAACTGAGTCTCCACTGCTACTGCTCTCAGAGTCTGGACCAGCGGCAGGGAGGCCCTGTGCTGACACCAGGGGACAGAGAACTAACTACGAAACTCAGGAGAAGATCTACACCTAGGTGGCCTAGCAGTGGGGCTGTGAGAGTCTCTTTGCATAACCACTGGATTATCTCTGCCCTACCCTGCTTTATCTCTTGGTCAGCAGTCAGTGATTAAGCTAAGAAGCCTACTTACAGTTTAAAAGCCCTCAGGCCCCCATAGCCTACGGGGAAGAAAAAAAAAGAGGCTTTTAAACCACTGAGCTCCAACTCAGGGATTAAAATACTATTGAAACAACTGTCAATTTCCACAACTGTGAACCCTTTAATTTAATTACCTTACTTAGACACAAGTCAATCCAGGCAAGAGAGATCAGTAATTTGAAAAGTTCTGAGAGAGGGACCTCATAACATACTATATAAAATGATTAAACCAACAAGAAGAAATATTGGAGAAATGAAACAGTACTAAAAGCTAAAAGCCCCCCAAAGGTTGAAGCACAAAATAATGAGGTCAACACCCAAACACTAGTTAAGAAAATACTGACAGGAATGAGTAAAGAGTTTGAAAGAACTGCTATCAGAAATTCAGAAACAACAAATGAGACCCTGGAAGAAAACACTAATTATCTCAAGGTTATTAGACAGCTGAAAGCTGAAATAGCTGAACTAAGAACACAACTAGCTGAATAAGCTAAAACAGTATCAGAATAGGGTAACAAAATAGATGAACTCCAGAAAACAGTAGAGGGCAGAGAGAATAGAATCTATGAGGCCGAAGACAGAATTAGCAAGATCGTGGACAAATTAGAGACAACTAAAAAAGAAGAGATCTCAAAAAGAGATTAAGAGATACTGAAAATTACAACAGAGACCTATGGGATGATTTCAAAAGAAATAATATACGAATTATTGGCTTACCAGAGGAAGAAAGAGAAGGGGGGAAGAAAGCATTCTTCAGGACTTAATTGATGAGAACTTTCCTAGTCTAGACAACATAAAAGACATAAAGTATCAAGAAGCCAAGAGGGTCCCAAACAGAATTAACCCAGACTTCAAGACACCAAGACACATCATATTTAAAATGGAAAGGAATAAGGATAAAGAAAGGATCCTGAAAGCTGCAATGGAAAAACAGAGTAAACTACAGAAGAAAACTCATAAGATTAGCAGCAGACTTCTACACACAAACACTAAAGGCCAGAAGAGAATGGCAAGGTATCTATCAAGTGTTCATGAGAAAAGCTTTCAACCAAGACTACTGCATCCCACTAGACTGTCATTCAGACTAGATGGAGGCATCAAAACCTTCTCAGATGAGCAAGAGTTGAAAGAATCAACTAATATCAAGCCTGCCCTGAAAGAAGCTCTGAAAGATCTCCTATCAATAGTCAGACCACCATAAATATGCCATATATAAGAATACTCTAAAGCTCTACAAGAATGGCGTTAAAATATCTTCAATCTTTGATATCAATAAAGGTCAGTAGCCTGAATTCACCTATTAAAAGACACAGAGTAGGAAGATGGATCAGAAAACACAACCCAACAATATGCTGTCTACAGGAAAACCCACCTAACTCAACAAGACAAACACAGACTCAAAGTGAAAGGGTGGAAAACTATCATACAGGCCAATGGCCCACAAAAATGGGCAGGAACAGCTATTCTCATGTCTGACATGATAAGACTTTAAAATAAATAAAATTTAAAAAGATAGGGATGGACACTACTTAATGCTCAGTGGATCAGTCCATCAAGAGGACTTAACAATTATTAACAACTATGCACTCAATGAGAAGCCATCTAAATACACCAAACATCTACTGAAAGAGGTATAGGAATATATTAACAGCAACATAGTCATAGTAGGGGATTTCGACACCGCATTCTCTCAACTTGACAAATCATCCAGGCAGAAAATCAATAAAGACATGAGGGAGCTAAATGAGGAGATAGATAAACTAGAACGATTGGACATTTTCAGAGTCATTCATCCCAAGAAACTGGAATGAATACACATTCTACTCAAGTCCACATGGGTCATTCTCAAGGATAGACCATATGTTAGGCCACAAAGACAGCATCAGCAAATTCAAGAGCATTGAAATCATCCCAAGCATCTTCTCAGACCACAGTGGAATTAAACTAACACTTAACAATCAACAAAAGATTAGTAAGAGTCCCAAAATGTGGAAGCTCAACAGTACATTAACAACTACTGGGTCCAAGAGGAAATCAAGGAAGAAATCAAAATGTTTCAAGAGTTCAATGAAAATGAAGACACAAGATATCAAAGTATTTGGGACACAGCTAAAGCAGTACTGAGAGGGAAGTTCATAGCCATACAAGCACACATTAGGAAACAAGAAAAAGCACAAGTAAACAGCCTGATTGAAAATCTTATAGACCTAGAAGAAGAAGAATAAAAGGACCCTAAAGCAACAATAAGGACAGAAATCACTAAAGTTAAGGCAGAAATCAATAACACTGAAAATAAGAAAACTATACAAAAGATCAATGAAAGTAAATGTTGGTTCATCGAAAGAGTGAACAAAATTGACAAACCTTTAGCCAGACTCACAAAAAAAAAAAAAAAAAAAGATAGAAGACCCAAACAAATCGGACTGTAAATGAAATCGGAAATATCACAACAGACACCTCAGAAATTCAACATATCATGTGAGGCTTCTATAAACAACTATATGCCACCAAGCTAGAGAATCTGGAAAAAATAGACGATCATAGATACCTACGTACTCTCAAAATTAAGTAAAGAGGAACTAGATAATATGAACAGGTCCATCACAGCTAATGAAATTGAAACAGTTATCAAAAACCTTCCCAAGAATAAAAGTCCTAGACCAGATGGTTTCACAAATGAATTCTACAAAACCTTCAAAGAAGAACTAATACCTCTACTTTTAAAAGTCTTCCAGAAGATTGAAGACACTGGAATACTCCCTACAAGCTTCTATGAAGCCAACATCAATTTGCTATCAAAAGCAGACAGGGATACAACCATAAAAGAAAACTAAAGGTTAATAACTCTGATGAACATAGATGCTAAAATATTGAACAAAATTCTAGCCAACTGGATAGAGCAGAGTATTAAAAAGATGGTTCATCATGACCAAGTGGGGTTTATCCCAGGGATGCAAGGTTGGATTAATATACGTAAATCAATCAACATGATCCAGCACATCAACAAAAGCAAGACCAAAAACCACATGGTCATATCAACAGATGCAGAGAAAGCCGTTGACAGAAGACAACATCCCTTTATGATCAAACCACTACAAGAAATGAGAATAGCTGGAAAATTCCTGAATATAGTGGACTTTATATATAGCAAACCTACAGCCAACATCATACTCAATGGTGAAAAAATGGAAGCATTTCCCCTTAGATCAGGTCCTAGACAGGGATGCCCACTATCACCATTACTATTCAACAAAGTGTTGGAAGTTCTTGTCATAGCAATCAGGCAGGAGCAAGGAATTAAAGGCATACAGATTAGAAGAGAAAAAGTCAAACTCTCCCTATTTACAGATGACATATCAGTGGCATTCCTCTATGCAAACACTAAGTTAAAAGAAGTTGAAATCCAGAAATCAATTCCTTTTACTACAGCAACAAAAACAATAAAATATCTAGGAGTAAACCTAGCCAAAGAAGTGAAAGACTTCTTCACTTCTATACTGGAAATTCTGAGTCACTACTCAAGGAAACTGAAAAAAACACAAAGAAGTGGAAATATTCCATGTTCATGGGTTGGAAGAATTAACATCATCAAAATGAATATACTACCCAGAGCCATATACAAATTTAATGCTATCCCCATCAAGATCCCAACCACATTTTTAGAAGAATATAACAAATGCTACAAATGTTTGTCTGGAACCAGAAAAGACCTAGAATTGCCAAGACAATCTTGAGAAGAAAGAACAGAACTAGAGACATCACACTCCCAGATCTCAAAGTGTATTATAGGGCCGTTGTCATCAAAACTGCTTGGTACTGGAACATGAACAGACACACTGACCAGTAGAATAGAACTGAGAGCCCAGAAGCAAGCCCCCACACTTATGGACATCTAATCTTTGACAAAGGTGCCCAGACTATTAAATGGGGAAAGCAGAGTCTCTTCAACAAATGGTGTTGGAAACAATGGGTTGAGACATGCAGAAGAATGAAACTGAATCACTGTATTTCACCAAATACAAAAGCAAATTCCAAGTGGATCGAGGACTTGGATGTTAAACCAGAAACTATCAGATACTTAGAGGGAAATATTGGCAGAACTCTTTTCTGCATAAATTTTAAAGACATCTTCAAAGAAACGAATCCAATTACAAAGAAGACTAAGGCAAGCACAAACCTATGGGACTACATCAAATTAAAAGGCTTCTGCACAGCAAAAGAAACCACTACCCAAACAAAGAGACCCCTCACAGAATGGGAGAAGATCTTTACATACCATATATCAAATAAGAGTTTAATACCCAAAATATATAAAGAGCTTGCCAAACTCAACAACAAAAAAATAAATAACCCCATCCAAAAATGGGGAGAGGACATGGACAGAATATTTACCACAAAAGAGATCCAAAAGGCAGAGAAACACATGAAAAAATGCTCCAAGTCTTTGATTGTCAGAGAAATGCAAATAAAGACAACAATGAGATACCACTTCACTCCTGTGAGAATGTCATACATCAGAAAAGGTAACAGCAACAAATGCTGGAGAGGGTGTGGGGTCAAAGGAACCCTCCTGCACTGCTGGTGGGAATGTCAATTGGTACAACCTCTGTGGAAAACTCTCAGAAGGCTAGAAATACACCTACCCTATGATCCTGCAATTCCTCTCCTGGGGATAGATCCTAAAGAACTCAACACACCCATCCAAAAAGATCTGTGTACACATGCTCTTAGCAGCACAATGTGTAATAGCCAAAACCTGGAAGCAACCCAGGTGTCCAACAACAGATGAGTGGCTGAGCCAGTTGTGGTATATATAAATATACAATGGAGTACTGCTCAGCTATAAAAAATGGTGACTTCACCGTTTTCAATTGATCTTGGATGGACCTTGAAAAATTCATGTTAAGTGAAATAAGCCAGAAACAGAAGGATGAATAGGGGAGGATCTCACTCTCAGGCAGAAGTTGAAAAACAAGATCAGAAGAGAAAACACAAGTAGAACCTGAACTGGAATTGGTGTATTGCACCAAATTAAAAGACTCTGGGGTTTGGGGATGGGGGGAAGAATACAGGTCCAAGAAGGATGACAGAGGACCTAGTGGGGGTTGTATTGTTATGTGGAAAACTGAGAAATGTTATGCATGTACAAACTATTGTATTTACTGTCAAATGTAAAAAAAATAATTAAAAAATAAATAAATAAAATGATTAATAATAGCAGCAATAATAGTAACAACAATAAAGCTCTTTTCCAGACTAGCCCAGAGAATCAAGTATTTTTTATTCTTTTTATTTTAGATGGACAGAGACACCACAGCACCAAAGCTCCAGCTGGCACCACGCCACACTGACATGGTGGCAAGGGGCAAAAAGGGGCTGTGCCTGACGAGGCGTGGCTGACACCCACTGAGCCATGTTCGAGCCCCTGACTCTGTAAATCAACTATCAGCAGATAGATGTTTAAAAATTATTTATTGGGTGGGGGCAGAGAGCATAATGGTCATACAAAGAAAAAGGAAATACAGGGTGGAGGTAGATAGCTTAATGATTATGCAAACAGACTTTCATGCCTGAGGCTCCTAAGTCTCAGGTTCAATCCCCTGCACCACCATAAGCCAGAGCTGAGCAGTGCTCTGGTTAAAAATATATATATATATATTGGATAGAGAAATAAATCGAGATGGGTAAAGAGAGACCTGCAGCCCTGCTTAAGCACCCATTAAGCTTTCCTCCTGCAGGTAGGGACCAGGGGCTTGAACCCAGGTCCTTGCACATTTTAATATGTGTGCTCTATGGGGTTTGCTAGCACCTGGCCCAAGGAGTAGATCTGTTTTAACAATAATGCATCAATAACATAACTGAAAAGACTAATACATACAAGTCAGTTTCATACAGAAGACATTAGGATTCAAACTCAATATGCACTCGAATTCTCTAAGAATTAAGAAGCATTAAATAAAAACAAATAATATACCTGAATCTGAATGGATGGAGCTTCTAGTGCTCTGTAAACCATTGGAAGAACACTGTTTTTTATCTCATCAGGAGGGGTTTTCGTTAGGAGTAAATCCATTTTTTGTAGGAAAATTAACAAAATCTGTTTCAATAAAGAAAAATATTAAAAGTCTAGGATCTTTACGAGATTTTACATACAGAAAATTTTTAAGTCTCTTCAAAAGAATAAGACATATTTTGGCACTCACCATGTTGCTAGCCTGAAAGCATGAAAGACAAAAGTATACATGTGACATCTTTTACCTTTCTGGAATGACAATACTGAACAGCTGCTCTCACTCCACCTTTTTTTCCCTGCCATCAGAGTTATTACGAGGGCTCTAGGCCGGCATCATGCAGCCATTCCCAACTGCCTTTTAACAAAAAGTAAAGAGACAGAGACAGGCAGGAAACAGAGAGAGGAGAGACACCTACCACAGTGCTCCACCACTTGTGAAGAAGCCTCCTCACTGCAGGTGAGGGACACAGGCTTGAACCTGGTTCTCCCACATAGTAACATGTGCCACCACCTGGCCCTTCAATTTAAGCACTTCCATAAACTAATCGCCTCCCACACATCTACACTAATACATAAAATTCACCTACAAACACTATCTAGAAAAGTACTGGGCAAAAAAAAAAATGTGGGGCCAGGTGGTAGCGCACCAGGGAGAACATGTTACAGTGCACAAGGACCGGGGTCTAGCCCTGGTCCCCACCTGGAGGCGGGACGTTTCACCTCTTGATTTCTGTCTCTATCCAATAATGTTTATTTAATGTCTTAGCTAAAGTCTGTGTTCCAAAGAACTTCCATCACTCTTCGTTGTTTTTTTTCTTAAACTGCGTATCATTCATCTCTGACGTACGATGGTGCCACAGACTGAACATGTGCCCTCTGGGACTTCAGGCGTGAGGGTCTGCTGGGTTACTGCTGGCACTACCTCCCTGGCCCCCATCGATTTTCTTACATTCAAGAAGAAAAGGTACACATCTGCAAAGTGTGCTGTGTACACCAACCAAGCTGGAACCTGCTGCCCACCACACAGAAGGACGTTTTGGTAATGGGGTTTATTTTCCTCCCTCTCTCTACCTAAAAAAGTCAGCCTGGACTGATGAAGCTCTGGAAATGAATGAATGAATGAATGAATGAATGAATGAATACCAAGACAGAGAAAAGAAAAAACAAACCCACAGGAATGAAAAAAAAGGAAATGTTTTCAACTGTCTGACTCTAGTGTTTTCACCTCGCTGCCACCATGTACCTAAATTTCAGAAACAAACTCTATCTTCTACTCGTGCAGACTACTTAAGCTGTGCAAAGGCTTAAAGTTTTCAGAAGGAAATTTTAACTAAAATATTAAAGGAAAAAAAAAAGAGCAAAGAACAGAGGCAAATAAGGATGTAAATAGCATGATGGTTCTGCAAAGAGATTCTCTGCCTGAGGCTCCAAAGTCCCAGGTTCAATCCCCCATACGACTGTGAAAGATGGTTAAACCTTCTCTTCAAAAGAACATGAATAGAACAACTGTTTAGTACAAAAATTCTTTTTATAAACTGTTATCTCTGACCGCTGTGGCCAGGAGTTTTGTATTCTCTAGGTCAGCTCCTTGCAGTGCTGGCTAGTCCTCCAGCAGAGACCCGCAGACTCTCTCCCTCCTTCCTTATTTAGGCAGCCGGGAGACTGTGAGCTCTGCAGCCCAGCCCACAGGGCCACAGGTGGAGGAGACATCTGCGTCAGGTATAAAAGATGGGGGAAGGGGGAAGGTGGAGCGCTGCTGCCTGACAGCCACTGTTGGCAACATGCCCTTTTGCAAAAGAATAGATGCCTTGCTTCAACTCCTTATTTTCTGCCTGGATAAGTAACTTTAATTGGACAACAGGACTATAAGCTAGAGCTGAGCAACAGGACTATAAGCTAGAGCTGAGCAGTGCTCTGGGAAAAATAAATAAATAAATAAATAAATAAATAAATAAATGTTGCTCAGGATATTACCTGACTGATTCCTCTGAGCTGTATCTATCATTCACAGCACAAACTATCTACAGATGAAAGACTCTGACCAACAGAGTGAACAGAAACCTTCAAAGCACAGGAAAAGGCACTTTTCCCCCAAAACCTGTACTTTCCATACTGTAATGAGAAAGATACAGTACATGAAAAAAATCTCACTGATTTTCTGAAGTGGTGATGTAAGACAGCTACTGGCATTTACTAAACGAAGTCCAGTTACAATTTTAGGAATAGTTCATATCAAATCTGGTTAACAGCTTCTCCCAGAATACTAAGTATTTTTCAAGTACCTTACTTAGTCCTTTTGTTTGCACTGAAGTCGCCACTTACTAACATCACTGAATAGCAGCAGATAATATGCAATTTTATTTATTTATACACACATACCTGTATTGGCTCCTGCTGTTTAAAGACAGGGCCAAGCTCAGGCAGAATTAACTTGATATATTCTTCTTTGGTGCATTCTTCAGCAATCAACAGAACGTTGGGCAAAACAAAAGGTACCATGTCAGGGTTTACAAATTCTGAAGTCAAACAAGGCAAAATCCTCTGCACAATGACACGCTGAAAAGCAAAACATATGTGTGTGTGTGTGTGTGTGTGTGTATAGACCTAACTAAAGTATATATGTATGTGTGTATATATATATACTTTAGTTAGGTCTTTAAGCTTTAGCATTAACATAAAATCTACACTTTTTTTTTTGGAAGCAAGCCATAAGATTTATGGTTGAAGAAAGTCACATTTGAGAGTAAGATAGGGTATTGTTGAGGTCCACTGAACTTGTGACATTGACTTGCAACCCTTTGGAAGTCATTTCTGTATTTAAGACAAAGGGTATATTTGATTCTCTAAGGGAGTTACTACAGTTAGTCAAAATAAACTTTAAATTTTAAATCCTGAGAACAGTAAGAAATTGATCAACAACAAACCTTAGGTAGTTTTGGTAGAACCTTTGGCAATCCTTTGAAAAACTGTGACTTCTGAAGATTATCTCTTTGGAATAAGGTATCAAAATACTGCAGTGTTACTGCACCAACATCATCAAAAAAAGGAATCTAAAAATTGGAAAGCAAGATTATTTTGATAAATATCAAATTTAAAGTACTTCTCATAAGCTGAAATTGTTCTATGGTGAAAAACTATTCAGAAACATTTACCAAAAGATGCTAATGACCACTGAATAAGAATTCTAATTATAAAAATCGGAAAAGGTGACGTTATTTTTCAAGTTCAGATTTTCAGAATCTGTTTTTGAGCATTAACATCTTCATATGTACTAGTGCATTACACAAAGATTAACAAGCAAAATATCTTGAAGACATAAAGAGTACGTTGATCTATTAAAAGCCATGGTTATATGAGTGAATTAGAGGGATAAATTCTAGAGGAGCCCAGAAATTCTGAACACCTAGTTATGACAAGGATATTGCTGACTGGAAATTTCAATGTTATGTCACAGAAACTATTATTATTATTATTATTATTATTATTATTATTATTATTATTATTCTCCCCAGCCCCCTGCTCAGCTCTGGCTGATGGTGATGATGGTACTGAACTTGGGAGCTCAGAGCAACTAGCTGTCTCCCTGGCCCAGAGCACTCACTTTGGTCATCTGATCTGCATCTGGCCTCACAGTGGGCGTGACATTCAGCAGCAGCTTCACGTGCTCACGGACTTCCTCAGGTATGGTTGTAAGTGAGCTAGCTCCCAGGCGACTCAACTAGAGAAAGAATGGCAGCATTAAACAGAGATCTAAAGCATTCCAAAGATGTGCATTTATGTTGCCAATAGCCTATTTTATAAACTTTTGACATTTATTCAAAAATATGTTTAGACTGAACAAACTATTAATTTGATTGTTGCAAGGTATTTAAAATACTTAACCTTAAAAGCTGCAGTTGCTGCTAGTCCAAAGAAAAATGCTCAGTATTTTAGATTATATTTTAAAGTTCATTCTAGTAAGTAAATCCCATTATTAAAATAATAGTAGTAAAACTTCAGTGGCCCTTGTTACAGAATTAACTACAATAAATTGATTTTAAGTGAACCTAACATAAGACATTTCCTGAACACACTTTAGAAAACTAAATTAGAAACAGCTAATTTTTTAATGCAGTCAAATACTTTGTAGACAAATACCTGATCCAACTGCCTACTGAAACTTTTGTAGATGTCTTGTTTGTTGACTTCAAATATAGGTTTCCCTTTGTTAAATACAGCGTAGACGACAGTCCCTAAAGAGTACATATC
The DNA here is from genome assembly GCF_950295315.1 of Erinaceus europaeus. Taxonomy (NCBI): domain Eukaryota; kingdom Metazoa; phylum Chordata; class Mammalia; order Eulipotyphla; family Erinaceidae; genus Erinaceus; species Erinaceus europaeus. Next base: position 133,028,520 of record NC_080168.1, on the reverse strand, counting down.
ACTGGCTGCTTCACAGCTCACAGAGAGTATATATTCAGGAGCCAAGTATTCAGGATTTGGAAGACATAATGATGGTAAATTTGGGTCCCATTCTTTACAGGAAAATTTAGGCTGCAAGACAGAAAAGGGAATAGATTAAGTGCAAATAAATATATTATCATCTTCAGCTCTAAAATCCCAAGCCCCAAGTCTGCAAGTTGCACTCAATAAGTTCAAGCAGGAACTCCTAACTCTGAGATCATTAGGGCTCTATTCCAGAAGACAAATGATCCCTACACGATACACTAGCTGGCTCATGTCACCATAAAAAGGATTCAAATCTTATGGAATCAAATAGATCACTATTTTTTAAGACAGAGAAGAGAACTCTCATGCTTGAGAGCTCAATATTTTACCCACTGTGTCCCTTCCCAGGCTGCTAGACAGCTATGTGAGTCTTGTCCTTTCACTAGCTAGCTCTGTGGGTAGAGTGATAGGTTCAAAAGGTTACTGTAAGATCAAACAAATGTAGGGGAACACACTTAGCATAGTGACTAACTGACCTATATATTCAATGATTACTAATTTTCTGCTTCCCTTAAAAAAATATTTACTTAAATTATAAATCAGTGGGGGGGGGGGGTGCGGGCGGGTGGTGGCACACACATTATCAAGCCCTCACTCCCCACCTGCAGGGGGTCCACTTCACAAGCAGTTAAGCAGGTCTGCAGATGTCTATCTTTCTCAGTTCTCTCGATCTTCCCGTCTTCTCTAAATTTCTCTCTATCCTATCTAAAGAAAAGGAAAAACAATGGCCGCCAGGAGCAGTGGATTCGTAGTGCCAGGACCAAGCCCCCAGCAATTACCCTAGTGGCAAAAAAAAAAAAAAGAAATGTAACTCAATCATATGTCAAATCACAGTCCCTTAACTATATATAGTAAAAACTTGGAATATTATGATGAACAGGTATCATAATCAGGTGCTTAGGGGACAGGAGACAGTTCACGCAACCGAGCACACACATTTCACCAAGTGAGAGCACCCAGTTCCAAGCCCCTGGCGTCACATGGGAGCAGGTACATAAGGGAAAAGCCACTAACAGTTGGCGCACTGTTGTGGTGTCTCTGCCTCTCCTCACGCCCCAAAAAAGGGAGTGGGGAAAACGCGTGTGTGTGTGTGCGTGCGTGCGTGTGCATGTATGTTCAGTGCAACACTAGACTGTAGAGAACTACAGGGCACAGTTCCACCATAGTTTTCACAAGCCTTAAGACTTTGTTGGCTTCTATTAGTTTTCTGCAAGTTCGTGTGTAGCAGTTCCCTAGATTCCATGAGTGAAACCATCCAGTAGTCTTCCATTTCTTTATTTCAATAAGCATATTCACCTCCAGCTCCATCCATATGGAAGTAGTCTATTTCTACTATATACAAGTTTGTAAATTATCTACTATAAGTTTATAAATTTTCTACTACATATTAAGTTTATAAATTCTCTAGTACATTCCAGGCACAATAGTAAGTTTCCAGCTTTGAAAACCTAGACGACCAAACAAACCTTCATTACCTCTTGTTCAGAAGGATTGGCTGATGAAACACAAAAGTCAAAGCCCATTATTTTCCAGGCTCCACTTTTATTCAAAATTATATTTTCAGGTGTAATATTTCCATGAACCATTTTCACACTGCTATGCAAAAATGACAATCCTTCAGAAACCTATCAACAGAAAAACACCAAGCAATTATAATAATAATTTTAAAAAATCATACTTGTGGGGGGCAGTGGTGCACCCAGGTGAGCACATACATTAGTTCCCCTGCATAGGGACCTGGGTTCAAGCCTCTGTTCTCCACCTGCAGGGGGGATGCTTCACAGACAGTGAAGCAGGTCCGTAGGTGTCTTTCTCTCTCCCTCTCTACATCTCCCTCAACCCTCAATTTCTCTCTCTCTTATCTAATAAGAAGGGGGGTGGCACAGGGAGTGGTGGCCTCCCTGTATAGGCACAAGCCCTAGCAATAACCCTGGTGGCAATAAAAAAGAAAAATTAGAAAATCACAATTGTTGCTTGTCTAAGTGAAAGATTTTCACGTGTCAGGTAACAAATTACATCATAAATATGAAAGTGCAGCTATTCTGAGTTACTGAAATTTGTAAGTTGGGGGGAAAAAGCAACACTACTTACAGGCACTTACTAATTTCCTTTCTAAATGCACACAAGCGAAAGAAAACACAAAGGTACTTTGCTGCCAAATGTATTCAGTTCCCAAGTTTGAAAAGTGAAAAGATCTTTGTTTCCTGAGACACAGACAACTGTCAAGAAAATACTTTTATCAGTTTGACGCTAATTTTGTTGCTCTCAGTGGGGTTTCACCACTTCAAGTCAACTTCTTTTCAGATAAAGAAGGAAAGTCAGAGACTGTGAGGCAGAGGGAGCATGGGCAAGCTACCCCAACACCAAAGGTCCCTCCAACGCAGGGGGAGGCCCAGGACCAAAGCAGGAGAGGAGAGCTATCCAGGGGAGAGAGCTTGCTGGCTCCCAGATGGCTTACAGTGCCCAGTTTTCAGGTATTAAACAGCGCGGACTTACTCTCAAATGAGTTTAACACTTGGTGGTCTCTGTATTTCTGCCTGAGGTCACCATGGAATCTGCTCGTCAAAGCCGAGCACTGGATTTCTGCTAGCTGAAGCTGACCTGCGCAAACTCAAGCTCTCTGGCCCGCAGGCTTTCTCCCACTCCCTATGGAAAAGAACACCGAGGTTCCTCAAAACTTCACAAACAGAATTAGCGTGTGATACCCACCAATGCCACCTCAAAGTGTATCCCCTGATGAACCGAAAGCAGAGACCTGAGGAGGGATTTCTGCACCCATGCCGACAGCACTTTCTCCCAACAGCCAAGAAGCAGAAGCAGTCTAAGTGTCCACGGAGTCGTAAATGACTAAGCACAACGCGATAAGCACAAGTGGAATGCTACTCATCCTTATAAAGGAAGGAGGTTCTGACACATGCCGCTACAGGGATGAGACTTGGAAGTATTAGCAGCCCAAAAGGGGGAGCTGTAGATAAAGCATCAGTCTCAGGCAGGAGGTCCCTAGTTCAATACCTGCCACTGCATGTACCCCAAGTGGTACTCTGGTTCTCTCTTTCCCCTCTCTAATAAACAAATAAATAAATCTTTAAAAAATAAAATGTTACACTAAACTAAACCGATCCCAAAAGGAAAAATACTGTGTAATTTCACTTATACAAGGTATCTGAAGTAGTCAGATTCCTACAGAGACAAAGCATGGAATTGAGTCAGCAAGTTGGGGCTAAGGAAGGGGTGTGTGGGTGTTAGTACTTGGTGGGCACTGCTTCCATTTTGCAGAGTCATGAAAATGGAAAAGGGTTCTGGAGATGAAGAGTGGTGATGACTAAAAGTCACTGAGCTGTATACTGCAAATGGTTTAGCTGGCTAAATGATGTCTTTTGTGTCCTTAGTACTAGAAATAATGTGTGTGTTGTTAAAATAACAAAAAGTAGGGAGTTGGGTGGTAGCGCAGCAGGTTAAGCGCATGTGGTGCAAAGCGCAAGGACCAGCATAAGGATCCCGGTTTGAGCCCCCAGCTCCCCACCTGCAGGGGAGTCACTTCACAGGTGGAGAAGCAGGTCTGCAGGTGTCTGTCTTTCTCTCCCCCTGTCTTCCCCTCCTCTCTCCATTTCTCTCTGTCCTATCCAACGACATCAATAACAACAACAATAATAACTATAACAATAAAACAACAAGGGCAATAAAAGGGAATATTTTTTTAAAAAATAAAATAAATAAACCATAAATTGGGAGAAAGTATTTGTATAGTTTATATCTCACAAAGAACTTGGTCCATAATACACCAAACTACTGTAATAATTACTAGGGGAAAATAAACCATTACTTGGGAGAAAATATTTGTATAGTTTACACCTCAGACAGAACTTGGTCCATAACACATAAAGCCACTGTAATAATTAGTAGGAAAAAATAAACCATAAATTGGGAGAAAATATTTGTATATTTTATATCTCACAAAGAACCTGGTCTATGGACCAAAAACCACTGTAACAATTAGTAGGAAAAACGAGTAAAAACCACTGTAACAATTAGTAGGAAAAACAAGACAGTAATCAAGTGGTATGTGTGTGTGATTCGAACTGACACTTCGATGAGAGATACATGTCACAAGGTGGCCAACACATCATTTTTCACCAGGGGAATGCCAGTCATAGCTACACTAGGTTCTGCTCACACAGCTAAAGCTAAAAAAAGGCCCACTCACACCAACTCGCAGCAGAGCTGCGGAGAGAAATGGAACTTGAATCTACTGCAGGAGGGAAATGAGATGCCACTCTCCCTCCTGAAAACAACCTGCCAGTGCAAGTGAAAGGAACAAGTGCCACCTGGCACTCAGCCAGGGAAAGTGACAGCGCGTCTGAAGAAATCTGTGCACACGTTCCCGCTATCGTGTCAAGTGTGTACACGCTGTGAGAAATCGGGTTTACCAAGGCTTTTCTCAGAGCTCTCTCATTTTAAAAGTTCCCCATTTTTTCAGGGGGCAGACAGAGGCCACCTGGCTCCTCAGATACTGGGACACTCCCTCTTGCTGAGCACCCAAGGCCAACTGGCTGTTGAGATGTTAAGAGACTCCCGCTGCTGAACACCCCAAGGACAACTGTTTACAAAGAGTGAGATTACAGAACTCACAAAAAACGCCTTTGCCCCTCTGCCCCTCTAGATAAGAGTGACCATCCTGTTCCTGACCATTATAAAAAGACATGAGTTTAAAGATTCTCTGTCTCTCTCTCCCAGGCAATGGGGCCTCTCTGGGTACTCTGGCTGGGGGTGGGGGAGAGGGGTGCTCCAGCTCTCCTGAGGTCCCTGTATCATTTCCTGTGTCTTTACATGTGTTAAGTTGTTTAGTGGCTATTTTATGTATTTGTCTGGATAAATACTGCATCTTCCTCTGTTTCCTGTGTCGGCCTCAGTTTGTCTCAGTTTGCAATGGGTACAGTCAGAAACAAAGCTTAACACACACATGTTCCCGGCAGCCGTGTCTGCAGTCGTCAGAACTGATCGAATGGCTGACGGACGGGCAGATGAACAAGCTGGTGTATTCACTGCAGACTACTCAACACACATGGCTCCGCGCCATGGAGGAATGACTGAAAGGAATCAGACTGAGCAGAAAGTACTCACTAGATGATACAGCCGTGGACTGTGAGGAAACAGAGCCAGGGTCCATAGTGTAGCCCCCGGACAGGGCACTGCTTTGCCATGTGTGCTGCCCAGGCTCTAACCCAGCCCTCGACTCACTGAAGCAGGCTTCAGTGCTGTGGTCTCTTTCTCTCTCTATCCTCTCTGTCTCTATCTAAGGAGAAGAATGAAAACAAAGAATTCATGATTTTAGAAAGCAGGCAAGTAGCTTCAAGGGCGAGATCAAAAGGCAGCAAAGAACAGGAAGCACAGAGCAGGAGTCTGTGCCGCACCAAGCTGCATTTTCAATCTGCAGGTTACTCCGTGCTGGTCAGACCTTAATAAAGGTGATGAATGAGGTGAGCCTGCCGCCGCAGAACCAAGAATCTAATAGACAAACTTCATCTGCAGAACTGAAGCTATTTCAGAGAAAACAGTGAACCTGAGCCAGCTTGAATAGTGAGCTGCTCTGCCACATGAGGGACTTGGGTTCAAGAACAGCCCCAGGGCACTGAAGGAGCCTAGTGTCTCTTTCACTCTCTCTGCCTCTTTGTCTCTCCGTAAATTTAATTAATTAGAATTTGAAAAAAAAAAAAAGTGAACTCGAGGGCCAGGTGGTGGCACACCAGGTTAAGTGCACACAGTACGAAATTCAAGGACCCACATAAGGATCTCGGTTCAAGCCTCGGCTCCCCACCTGCTGGTGGTGGTGGGGGGAGTGTTTCACAAGCAGTGATGCAGGTCTCCAGGTGTCTCTCTTCCTCTCTATCTTCTCCCCTTTCAATTTCTCTGTCCTATTCAAGAAGGGAGGGAAGGGGGAGGGGAGGGGGGAAGAAAGGGGAAGGGAGAGGGAGGGGAGGGGAGGGGAGGGGAGAAAAGGGATGGGGAGGGGAGGGGAGGAGAGGGAAGAGGGGAAGGGGAGAGGGGGAGGGGAGGGGAGGCTAGGGGAGGAGGAGAGGAGAGGAGGGGAGGAGGAGAGGAGAGGAGAAAGGAGGAGAGGAGAGTAGAGGAGCCACCTGGAGCAGTGGATTTGTAAGTGCTGTCACTGAGCCCCAGTGATAATCCTAGAAGCAGAAAAAAAAAAAGTGAACTCATACAAAAAAGCTAACAATATATGCTGATGCCTACTAAATTAATTTCCTTAAAGATGTAATTTTTATTGCTACAAGTTCTTTATTATTATTATTATTTTATTTATTTAACCAGAGCACTGCTCAGCTCTGGCTTATGGTGGTGTAGAGGACTGGACCTGGGACTTTGGAGCCTCAGGCATCAAAGTCTCTTTGCTTAACTATTATGCTATCTATCCCTGTCCGCTACAAGTTCTCTATTGTTTCAGTTTAATGTTTTGTTTACAATATACATTAATAAGGTTTAAAATTCAAAAGTATCACAAACCTGGCACCAGCCACACTGGAAGAAGTGTCAGTGCCGCACTGTCTCTCTTTTTTTTTTCTTAAAGAAGCCTAGAGTGGTCGTGAAGCCCCCAGAGACGGTAACTCAATTCAACAGTATGGGGGGACTATCAGCAGCACTCTTTTCCAAAGCGTAGAGGTAATATGTTTCACATATTCAAAATATGACTTGAGTCTAACAATACACTGCAGAAAAATTCTAGGACATAGCAATTACTTTTAAACTACTTAAAAGATCTGAAAGTTTACATAAAATAGTTTATGTGGTTATTAAGTTTGAAAAGAGTTAATCAGCATGACAAATAAAAAGTACATACCTGAAGCAAACCATATTTGGTCTCTACATCATAAAGTTTATAATCCTTAATGTCTGGAGACACAGGAGAAGGCAGATTTTCCCAGTTACCAAGAATATTGGCCAAACTGGCAAAAACTGGTTCTGTACAAAATGCCAAGCAATCTCTGTTAGAAAAAAAAAAAAAAAAAAGGAAAAATTATCATTTTTCCCAACACGGCCAGAGTAAAATACAGTTAAAATAGTAGTGAGTCAGGAGTTGGGCGGTAGCGCAGCGGGTTAAGCACAGGTGGCTCAAAGCACAAGGACCAGCTTAAGGATCCTGGTTGGAGCCCCCGGCTCCCCACCTGCAGGGGAGTCGCTTCACAAGCGATGAAGCAGGTCTGCAGGTGTCTGTCTTTCTCTCCCCGTCTGTCTTCTCCACCTCTCTCTATTTCTCTCTGTCCTATCCAACAATGATGACATCAATAACAACAATAATAACTACAACAATAAAAACAATAAGGGCAACAAAATGGGAATAAATAAATATTTATATATTTTAAAAAGTAGTGAGTCTTGGCTTAACAACATAAAGGTAGATAATTTTAAATGTACTACTTTCTGCATGAATATAACACACTGAAACCAAAAAAGCTTTGGTTTCAAGAATTATGCTGAGTGATTTTATTCTTGTCTTACTTTGACAGTGAGACAGCAGAAAACAAACGTACACCAGCACAAACGCCCCAGTGCTGTGAAGCCCCCTGCAGGCAGTGGCCAGGGGCTACAGCCCAGGTTCTCACGACATTTATAGCTTTCTACCTTTTCCTTGCTCCCAGACTACTGTCCCTACCACTAGTCAAATGGGATGAATTTTTCTGTCCTTATTGTTTATTGAAGCCTCGCCAGCCTATATTAGTAGGGCTTGTCTCCCCATTTCTGGCTTCCATCATGAGCTGCTAATTTTTCTCCTGCTTATGTCAAGGACTGTGTGTGTTTTTCCCAGACTCTGCTCTGTCCCTAACATTTCAGTTCTATCTTTAGCATTTTGCTCTTTTAGCTCATGCTCTTAAAATTCCACTCTCTTCGTGGCTTCAGTTTCTGCTTTAGGCCCCCACCCTAAGGTGCATTTTCCGACTTCAGCATTCACTTGGATGCCTTCTAGAGCACATTTATTTGGGATAATCCTGTTATCATTTGCACCTTGTTAACCAACTGAAAACTGCAAAACTTTCTTCCCTAAAGTGTTCCTGTTTCTATCAAAAGGTCCTACTGCATCTGCTGCAATTTATACAAGCAACATGACAATGTATTTTAACATCTGAACTGTCACACTTCAGGGTAGCTAACTCTGGAATAAACTATTAAACTCTCGTTTTCATAGTCTTCTTTAAAAACACCTTAGGATAAGCATAGATAGCATAATGGTTATGCAGAGACTCTCATGCCTGAGGCTCTGGTGTCCCAGGTTCAATCCCCTGCACACCCATAAGCCAGAGTTGAGCAGGGCTCTCGTGATAATAAAAAAAGGCTCTCTCCAATAAATGAGCAAACACTTTTCTAATTAATTAATTTACTTCTTTATGTCAGAGCACCTTCAGCACTGGCTTATGGTGGTGTGGGGGTTGACCTTGCACTCTGGGACATCCGAGGCTCTTCCCGCACGACCATGACTCTGCACTACACCTGCCCAGCACGCTGCTTCAGCTTGTCACCAAGCACAGTCAGCTCCACGGGTGCAGCACAAAACGTGGCTGTGTGTGGCTCAGGGTCAGGCACCAGCACCACATACACCAGAGGGCACCGAGGCTCTCTTCTGATTAATGAACCTGCAGCATGATGGTGGGGATCTTCTGATTAATGAACCTGCAGCATGATGGTGGGGATCTTCTGATTAATGAACCTGCAGCATGATGGTGGGGAAGGGCCTACTGTGCGGGCCAGGGGCCGCTGCAGACACCTAGCACGGGGAGATGAGACACTGAGCCTGTGCCGTCTCCAGTCCGCGTAACAGTCTACCTGGACTCCTCCAGAGGGTGCTGCACCGTGAGAAGCCGGGGGTGTCGCAGTCGGGTCAACTGCTGGACTCCTCGTTTCAGACACTCGATGATCTGATCCTTTTCAAATTTTTGGTATTTGTCAATCAGCTTTTTATCAAAGACGAAAACAGCCACTTCCTAATAAAAGAATTGTGCGACTAATTTTAGTACATAAAATAAAATTTTGCTTGATTATCACAACCACCTACAAATAGACTAATAGATTAATAGAATTAATCCCATGAGAATTTTAGCATCACTGTAATACTGACATTCAGGCACCAAGAAACTGGTTTCTTCATCATCAGTAAAGCAAAATGCTTTTTTTAAGCATGAGACAGAGAGACTGGTACGTGGAGAACAAGGGAAATACCCAGCTCTGGCCTGGAGTCTCAGTAAGAGTCTCAGTAATGCTCATGAGCCATCTGCTAGTCCCCACAGTCTTTTACAATGTAAACAATAATAAAGGAACCAGGGGGCTAGGTAGACAGCACAATGGTTATACAAAGAGCCTTTCATGCCTGAGGCTCTGAGGCCCCATGTTCAATCCTAGTACCACCATCAGCCAGAGCTGAGCAGTGCTCTGGTAAAATAAATAAATAAACAGGAAACCACACATCTCAGCCGTTGTCTTGCTTCTAATCTCTCTCACCTCCTTGCCACGTTGTGAAACAACCAGTCCCAAGCTACCTCTCCTGGGGCTGGTTCTCTGGAGAACATGCAAAGACAGCTGACAAGGCTAAAAGCAAATTTAACAAGGAATTAATGCTACCTTCAAAAACTCTTTGAAACATTTATTATGACTCAGTTTCTAAAAAGTTCTCTTTTAACAGCCTCCAATTAAACCAACTACTGTTTGACTATCTCTTTTCTTGCTTTTTTACTGGTTATTTTTTCTATTTATGACTGTTGCTTTCCCATTTAGATTAGCAACCTAGGAGACTCAAAATTCTGAACCAATAAATTTTCCAAACACCACCGTATGTTTTTTTTTTAAATAATTTATTTCTTTATTGGGGAATTAATGTTTTACATTCAACAGTAAATACAATAGTTTGTACATGCATAACATTCCCCAGATTCCCATTTAACAATACAACCCCCACTATGTCATTCATCATCTTTCATGGACCTGTATTCTCCCCATCCACCCACCCACCCCAGAGTCTTTTACTTTGGTGTAATACTCCAATTCCATTTCAGGTTCGACTTGTGTTTTCTTTTCTGGTCTTGTTTTTCAACTTCGGCCTGAGAGTGAGATCATCCCATATTCATCCTTCTGTTTCTGTTTCTGACTTATTTCACTCAACATGATTTTTTCAAGGTCCATCCAAGATCAGCTGAAAACGGTGAAGTCACCATTTTTTACAGCTGAATAGTATTCCATTGTGTATACAGACCACAACTTGCTCAGCCACTCATCTGTTGTTGGACACCTGGGTTGCTTCCAGGTTTTGGCTATTACAAATTGTGCTGCCAAGAACATATGTGTACACAGATCTTTTTGGATGGATGTGTTGGGTTCCTTAGGATATATCCCCAGGAGGGGAATTGCAGGGTCATAGGGGAGGTCCATTTCTAGCCTTCTGAGAGTTCTCCAGACTGTTCTCCACAGAGGTTGGACCAATTTACATTCCCACCAGCAGTGCAGGAGGGTTCCTTTGACCCCACACCCTCTCCAGCATTTACTGCTGTTACCTTTTCTGATGTATGACATTCTCACAGGAGTGAAGTGATATCTCATTGTTGTCTTGATTTGCATTTCTCTGACCATCAGAGACTTGGAGCATTTTTTCATGTGTTTCTCGGCCTTTTGGATCTCTTCTGTGGTGAATATTCTGTCCAAGTCCTCCGCCCATTTTTGGATGGGGTTATTTGTTGTCTTGTTGTTGAGTCTGGCAAGCTCTTTATATATGTTGGTTATTAAACTCTTATCTGATGTATGGCATATAACAATCTTGAGAAAAAAGAACAGAACCGGAGGCATCACACTGCCAGATCTCAAACTGTATTATAGGGCCACTGTCATCAAAACTGCTTGGTACTGGAACATGAACAGACACACTGACCAGTGGAATAGAATTGAGAGCCCAGAAATGAGGCCCCACAAGTATGGACATCTAATCTTTGACAAAGGGGCCCAGACTATTACATGGGGAAAGCAGAGTCTCTTCAACAAATGGTGTTGGAAACAATGGGTTGTAACATGCAGAAGAATGAAACTGAATCACTGTATTTCACCAAATACAAAAGTAAATTCCAAGTGGATCAAAGACTTGGATGTTAGACCACAAACTATCAGATACTTAGAGGGAAATATTGGCAGAACTTTTTTCTGCATAAATTTTAAAGACATTTTCAATGAAAAGAATCCAATTACAAGGAAGACTAAGGCAAGTATAAACCTATGGGACTACATCAAATTAAAAAGCTTCTTCACAGCAAAAGAAACCACTACCCAAACCAAGAGACCCCCTCACAGAATGGGAGAAGATCTTTACATGCCACACTGTATGTTTTAAGTCAGAAACTTGTTAGGTATAATTAAGGATTTTTTTTTTTTTTTTTTTTTTTGCTGTAGTTATTGTTGTTGTTGTTGGATAGGACAGAGAGAAATGGAGAGAGATGAGGAAGACAGATGGGGGAGAGAAAGATAGACACCTGCAGACCCGCTTCACCACCTGTGAAGAAACTCCCCTGCAGGTGGGGAGCCGTGGGCTCGAACCACGATCCTTATGCCGGTCCTTGTGCTGCGCGTGCGCTTAACCCGCTACACTACCACCCGGCTCCCATAAATAAGGATTTTTTAGCCTCTGAGTAAGTATGGCATAAGGGTGTAACTTAGTAACTCAATTTGATACCCAACCCCCCACCCCCAAGCTCTTGTCAGCCCTCACAGCCACCCTGAGGCAAGTCCACCCTCACACTTCATAGGTGAGATGTCATGAAGCACATTCCCAAGTAGATGGATAAGTGTTCTCTATCATTTCCCAAATGATAAAGTGAGGAGATCAGTATTTCCTCAATGAAGTGGTGAAAGGAAAAAAACAAGCTTCTAGCCCAGCCAGTCTAACTCTAGAGGCCACATCCTTAAATCTGTCTCCCCAAGAATAACACAGGCCTAAAAATATGGAGTACCCTCATAAAACACAGTCCGTCTTCCAGAAAAGGATGGCTTCTAAGTTGAGTGACAGCTCCAAATAGTGCTCACACAAACACAGTCTCGGCTCACTTGATCGTTATCAGACACATGACAGAGGAACTAAGAGTGTTGTGTAATATTCATTTGAACTAAAAACAAATGGCCTAGAAGTTCGGCTTCCTCGCTCACTATTCATGTGTTCTTATTTTGGTTCCTGTCCAGCTATAACACACTTTATAAATGTTTCTAATTCAAATATGTTTATGTCTTCAAGAGGTTTTAAGTCTTGAAAAAAAAGAAGAAAGCTCATGTGAGCTGGCCTTGAGCTCCTGTATTTTCATCACTCCTCAACAAGAAAGCTGTCATCTGTAAAGTCCATAATTACCAACAAGAAATAGCACAAACCTCACTTATTTACTCCCCCCACTGTTGTCATTGGAGCTTCACCACACCAGGATGACATTTTCAGATAGAAAGACGGAGGGGAGATTCCAGGTGTTCCACTCCCCAATAAAGTCCCCAAACCTAGATATAGTCCAGGTCCCCTGAGACAGAGCATAGGTTCACCCGTGCCCATAAACTAGGGGAAAAATATATACCTGAAAGCAAAGTACACAAGAGCATGCAGGGAATACCCCCAACACTTCATCTGCACTATTACAGTCTTTAGGTCCATGATTGTTCAACAATTTGTTTGGCTTTGTATGTTAACTCTCTTTTCAGCCACCAGGTTCCAGATGCCAGCAAGATGCTGACCAGACTTCCCTAGACAGACGATCCCATCAATGTGTCCTGGAGCTCCGCTTCCCCAGAGCCCTGCCCTACTAGGGAAAGAGAGAGACAGGCTGGGAGTATGGATCGACCGGTCAACGCCCATGTTCAGTGGGGAAGCAATTACAGAAGGCAGACCTTCCACCCTCTGCAACCCACAACGACCCTGGATCCATGCTCCCAGAGAGAGAGAGAATGGGAAGGCTATCAGGGGAGGGGGTGGGATGTGGAGATTGAGTTATGGGAATTGTGCGGAATTGTACCCCTCTCATTCTATGGTTTTGTTAATGTCTCCTTTCTTAAACAAATAAATAAATAAAAAGAAAAAAAAAGAAAAGAAAAAGACGGAGGGGAGGGGGAGAAACACCCCAGCTGAGGCTCCCTTCAGTGTGGTCATATGCATCATGCCCATGACAAAGCAAACACACTACCCATGTCAGCTATCCTGCCAGCTCCTCACTGTCTGGAGTCACAGATGAAAGATTCCTAGGGGCCCAGATGGTGGTGCACCTGGTTGAGCAAACATGTTGCAATGTGCAAGGACCCAGATTCAAGTCCCCAGTCGTCACCTGCAAGAAGAAAGCTTTGCGAGTGGTGAAGCAGGGCTGCAGGTGTCTCTGTCTCTTGCTCTGTTTCCCCCTTCTTAATTTCTCTCTCTGATCAAATACAAGAAAAATAAATCAAAAACAAATGATGGATGGGAGGGAGGGAGGGAGGGAGGGGACAAGGGAGGGAGAGAGAAAGAGAAGGAAAGAGAACTAGAGCAAAAATCTGACATGCAATGCTAGGGTACTGCTCAAAGGCCCCTGGTTTTTGTTGATAGCAGAGCTCTGGCTCATGGTGGTGCCAGAGATTGAACCTGGAAGACGCAGGAACAAAAACTTCCTTGGGGGTCAGGGGGAGGGCTCAGGTCCCGGAACATGATGGCAGAGGAGAACCTAGTGGGGGTTGAATTGTTATGTGGAAAACTGGGAAATGTTACACATGTACAAACTTATTGTATTATACTGCTGACTATAAAGCATTAATCCCACAACAAAGAAATAAAAAGAAAAAATTTCTTGTAGTCATTTTGCTATCTCCCTAGCCCAGGACCTCATGTCTTTAAGTTCAATGCTCTAGCCATTGCACCACCTCCTGATAAAATCTGAATTTTTACACTAAAATTATTAATGAAAATGCATACAATACTTGGCAATCATTCATCTAATTTGCATGCATCAAGGATGGTGAGTAGGGAATTACCTGCTACGTCTTTTCTCAAAACAATTATGAAACAGGTTGGGGCTACAGCAGACGGCAGGTCACACATATTTTGTACCTCTGAGGTCCAGGTTCAATCCCAGATACTTCCGATGCCCCAAAAGTCTGAAATAAACTGTTCTAAAACCTGTACTTGTGGGCTAGGGAGACAGTACAATTTATGGTCTGCAGCAACTCTCGTGCCTGAGGCTCAGTGTTCCCCGGTTCAATCCCCAGCATCATCATAAGCCAGGTCTGAGCAGTGCTCTGGTAAAAATAAATATACACACACATACATACATACATACACACACATACATACATACACACACACATCATACATACACACACATACATACATATATACACACACACATACATACATATATACAATTATACTTGTCAGAACAGTGGCCCAGAAGGTGGCACAGTCTACAGCCTTGGACGCAGAGGCACAAGGTCCAGAGTGACAAGTAACGCATACCCAGAATTTTAATATTTTGATTGTCACTAGGAGATGCTGATAATTCCATACACATAATTCACATTTTACTTGTAAGAAGTAAGCAAGTGACTAGACACAGTGACCTGGGTTTCGGCCGCAGGTCCCCACCTGTAGGGAAGTTTCAGGAGCAGCGGAGCAGTGCTGCCTGCGCCTGACATTCTGTCTCTCACCCTCTTACAAGAAGAAAAAGGGAAGAGTGGCTGTCGTGTACCATGCAGTTGCCAAGTCCCAGTGGTACTCGGTTTAAAGAGGCCGCTCACTGGGTAGGTGTGTCCCCTGCCCTGCACAGGCCAGGCCCTAGCACTAGCACCACTGGAAGGTGCTGTGGCAGCAGTAGCAGTGCTATGGGGTCTCCGTCTGGTCGGTCTTTCTCCCAGACTCTACCTGAGTGGAAAGGCCAACTGGTGTGTGATCGCACATGGGTAAAGGCCTGGCTTGTGGGGGGGCAGGAAGGGGACAAGTAACTTCTTT
This sequence comes from Erinaceus europaeus, assembly GCF_950295315.1. Lineage (NCBI taxonomy): Eukaryota > Metazoa > Chordata > Mammalia > Eulipotyphla > Erinaceidae > Erinaceus > Erinaceus europaeus. The sequence goes on along the minus strand of NC_080168.1, from coordinate 133,013,474 downwards.
TAAAGAAAACATTTCTACAGAGGCTTAAGATCCAAATAACTTTTTTAAAAATGTTTTATTTACTTATTTACTTTAGATACTTTACTTATTTACTTTAGACAGAAATTGAGGGAGGAGGGGGAGAAACAGGGAGAGAGACAGAGAGACAGAGACACCTACAGCCCTGATTCACCACTCGTGAAGCCCCCCCCCCCCCCCCGCAGGTGGGATCCAGGGGTTTGAACCCAGGTCCTTACACACTATAATGTGTGTGCTTAGCCAGGTGCACCACCTGGCCCCAAATCTGAATAACTTTCAATGCCAATAATTCCAGCAGAACAGCCCAAGAGGTGTCACAGCAGATGACATGCTGGACTCTCAAGGAACAGGCCCTGGGGTGGAGACTGGCATCTCCTGTGTGAGAGCACTGCTCTGATGCCCTCTCTCTCTTTGCCTCCAGGGTTAACACTGGGCTCAGACCTACACTACAAATCCACTGCTCCTGGTGGCCTTTTATTTTATTTTACTTTTATTTTACTGGACAGGACAGAGAGAAATGGAGAGAGGAGGGGAAGACAGGGAGGAGGAGAGAAAGACAGACACCTGCAGACCTGCTTCACCGCCTGTGAAGTGACTCCCCTGCAGGTGGGGGGCCCGGGGCTCAAACTGGGATCCTTATGCTGGTCCTTGTGCTTTGTACTGTGTTGCTTAACCCAGTGTGCCACCACTCAACACCCTGATATTCTTTCTCTCTCTCTCTCTCTCCCCTCCTCCTCCTCCTCTCACTTTCTCGTTCATAAATCTTTTTAAATAAATAGTTGCAATAGAAAACTGCCCATAAGTTCATATTAATGATGCTCCCCATTCTAAGAACATAAGTGGATTATCTAAGCCAAATTAAAAATAATAATAATAAACCCTCATCACTAAAGAATGTTTTATTATTAGTATCTTTCTTTTTAAATTATTTTGAGCATTTTATTGGGAGATTAATGGCTTACAGTAGAGTAAAACTTCTTTCCCATCCCAACAGGGTCTGCAAAGCATTCTCACCCCAATTTAGGCCCTTCACCACCACCACCCTGCACCAGGACCCCCAAAGCCCTCTAATCCTCCCTCCTAGCCCTCCTTCCCCAGAGTCCTTTGCCTTGGAGCAATACACCAAGAAGAGTAGACTGTTTAAAACTAATGTTAAAAATCAATACACCCCAAACACATTGATGACTTTATCCACCTTCTGATGATTAAAAAAAAAGCAGGTAAATAAAGACATCTATTTTCTACAAGAGTTTAGAATAAAAAATGAAGCAGAAATGCATATAATGTTGGGAATTTTCGACTTGCTATTTTGCCAATTAACTTACTGACAAGTATGGAGGGCAAATTTAAGGAGCAAGGTAGTTTTAGTCTAAAATATGCACATTGCTAAATATTATATTCATTTTGTTCGATTGGCATGTTCATTAAGTAATCAGATTAAACGATAAGATGAGAGGCTGAGAAAGTGACTCAGCACCACGTGAGATGGGGAAATTATAGTCTGGTCAGACTTTTTCAATAAAAACAGCAAATCCTACATAAATCTTTAAAAAAGCAAAAAAGATAGAACTTATATTAAAGGGGAGGGGAGAGAAGATGGCATAGCAAACATTTTTTTTTTTTTAATCAGAGTCCGGCTCAGCTCTGGCTTACACTGGTACAAGCAACTTACCTGGGACCTCAGAGCCGCAAGCATGAAAGTCTCTGAGCATAACCATTATGCAAACATCCCAGCCCAAACAATTTATTTCTAATCAGCAGTGGAGGGTGTGTTTAAAAGCACATGGTTTTGTTTTAACACTTAATTAGTAAGAGAGAGGGAGAGAGCTAAAGAGACCACAGCATGGAGCTTCCTTCAGTGCAGTCAGGGCCAGGCTTGAACCCAGGGCAGCAGACAGCAAAGCATCACACTAGCCAGGTGAGCCAGTGTGCTGGTTCTATTTATCTGGACCTGTCATGAGAAACAAAGACCCAGCACTGCCCAGCTCTCAGCCTGGAGCATCAGACACCAAGTTCTGTCCTCTGCCTCTGGCTGTGGCCCAGGGGAAACCAAGCATTTCGTAAGCTTCCATCACGCCCAGGAAGACCTAGAAAACCCATTACTATCGGCATGTAACACAGCAGTGCAAACATGCACATTATGGTCATTATTAGCATGTGTTTCTTTCCAGTTGGGCTGGATTAAAACTCACCTGTTTTGTTGACTTTTTTGTGCCATTAAAAATCTTCCAAGCTAGTCCGTTGCCACCACTGGCAATGTGTCGGCCAACATCGAATTCTCTAGTGACGGGGTTTCCCATCACAGCACTAGTGACATCAGCCGTCACTTTTGTGACAGTACTCTTCAGTTTGTTGAGCATGGACTCCATGGCTGCTGTATGAATTAGTTACTGTTACCTACAAATGGGGGGGGGGGGGGGACAGGGAAGCACTGGTCATTTGTTTTAAGTACTTAACGTATTTAGTCTGAAAAACATGCACAGTGACAGAGCAATGCTACACAGATGAAATCTCCATGCTTGACTTATCTTCACATATTCCAGTATACTTGAATGGGAATTTAAATCTAGCAACCAAAAAACCTCCTATCTGTCTCTCTCTCTCATTGTCTCTCACCCTCTATCTCGAGGAAAGATGAAAAGATGGCTGCTGTGACAATGGACTCAGTATCACTGGGGACTAAGCCCCAGTGATACTCGTGGTGGCAAGGAAATAAAGTGTCGCTCTAGTGGTGACTCTTCAGTGCTTTTGAGCACACTTAGAAGCATGTATCTATCTTCCCTGGGTAAATCCCCACCATGTTCACAGCAGCACAGTTTGTAACAGCCCAAACTTGGAAGCAACCTAGATGCCCAACAGCAGAGGAATGACTAAGGAAGTTGTGGTACGTACACACAGTGGAGTACTATGCAGCTGTTAACAATGATGAGGCCATCTCCTTTGCAATATCATGGTCAGAACTCAAAGGCTGAGTGAGACAAGCCAGAAAGAGAAAGACTAATACTGAATGATCTCACTTACAGGTAGAACTTAAGAACAAACAACAGTAAGAGAAAACTCAGGGTGAAACTTGGACCAGAGGTGGCATATTGCACTGAAGCAAAGGACTCTGGGGAAGGAGGGAGAGGGGCAGGGTGAAGGGTCAGTGGGGCCCTACTCTGTCTCCTAGACACCCGTCAAGGGGAGATGAGAGGCTGTGCCTGTGTGTTAGAGACACAGATTGTGTGTTAGACCGCACACCTTTACCACCACCACCCCCCAAATTGAGGGGGGGGGAGAGAGAGAGAGAGGGAGGGAGAGAGAGAGAGAGAGCTTTGTTTTGTGAGAAGACAATTTTGGACAGCTGAGTTTGAACTGCCTGAGTGACATCCACAGGGTGGTATCCAGTATGTCTTTATTGTTAGGTAGTCTATAAACTTGGAAACAATGTCTCAATCAAAGATAAAACTGCAGCTTCAAGAGATTATCAACAGTATAGTTAGCACTCAAGGAGACAGAAAGAGAGTAAAGGAAATGCAGGAGTAACCACTAGGCAAAGGGCAGAACCATCGAGGAAGCCTGTGCAGTAGGTCATGTGGGGGGCCAGCAAGGAGCTAGCACAGGAGACAGCACAAGCTGCCAAGCATCAAGACTGGCCGCAAGGCCTGCAGAAGCCCGAGAGCCCTTACAGGAGAAGCGTCGTGAGTAGTTTTTCTGTCTCTCAACTTCTCTCTCCAGGGGAAGGGAGGGGAGGGGAAGGGAAGGGAACATGCCCAGCAGGAGTGGTGGAGTCATGTAGACACTGAGCCCCAGCAATACCCTGGTGGGAAAATAAATAAATATGGCCTGAACTAAAATGAGATTGATTTATTAGCAATAGTCTTTTGACATTCATTCAGGATAAAAAAATCTATAGAGTCCAAATATTTTATAAAATGACCGTTCTGCAAATCTCCACATGACTAATAAATAAGCAGGGCTACTAGACAATGTGTCCTGCTTTATATCTTCCTGCTCTTCAGCCACCAAGTTGCAGATGCTGCCATGACGCCATCCTGACCTCCCTGGGCAGACGCCCTCATCCATGTGTCCTGAAGCCTCCCCTCCCCAGAGCCCTGCCCCACTAGGGACAGACAGACACAGGCTGGGGGTGTGGATCCATCCACCTGCCAACACCCATGTCCAGTGGAGAAGCAATGACAGAAGCCAGACCTTCCACCTTCTGCTCCCCGTAAAGAATTTTGGTCCACACTCCCAGAGGGATAAAGCACAAGGAAGCTTCCAGTGGAGGGGATGGAACACCAAACTCTGGTGGTGGGAATTGTACCCCTTATCCCACAATGGTATCAATCATTATTAAGTCACTAATAAATAAGAAATAAAATAATAAAATTTTAAAAATAAGTAAGCAGGGTAAGGGAATAGCATAATGGTTATGCAGAAAAAAATAAAAGTAAATAAGTAAAATAAAAGTAAATAGCATAATGGTTATGCAGAAAAAAATAAAAGTAAATAAGACTATTTCCCAGTTAGGAATGACAGAAATCAATGTTAAGCTATAATGCACCCGGTTAAGTGCACACAGTGCAAGGATCCTGGTTCAAGGCCCTGGCTCCCCACCTGCAGGGTGGTAGCTTTATAAGCAGTGAAGCAGGTCTGCAGGTGTCTTTCTCCAGCCCCACCTGTCTTCCCCTCCTCTCTGTCCTATCCAACAACAGCAATAACAATGGGAAAAAGATAGCCACCAGGAGCAGTGTTACAGGCACTGCGCCCCAGCGATGGCCCTGGGGACAAGAAAAGAAAGGAATGGGGAATGACAGAAGTAGCCATACAAGCCATCTCCCCTCATGCAGCGTTTAAAATAATCACTTGAGGGTCAGTCATCTTCCCCTTCCGTACTCAGATAAAAGTAGATACAGAAGGCAGTGTTGTATGATTCCAAGATTTTTCCTGTCGTCTAGTTCAGACATCGCTTGGTTTGCAGTAAAAACAGCAGGTGTATCTGTTTAAACACTGGATTTTATATGCACCTGGTAAGAAGAGGTTAAGGGTTACATAACTTACAGGCAGGTAGCTAAAAGGCATTGGCAAATTCTGTTGTTGGCACCTCATGAAGTCCAAATATAGCAAGAGCATAGTAAGTAAAATTATATTTGTGCTAAAAAAAAAAAAAAAACGGAGTTTTTACGTAGCACAACTGCAAAAAAAGAAAAAGGGGAGGTGATGGGCAGTGGCACACGCAGGTAAGCACACGTAACACCACGTGCAAGGACCCAGGTTCAAGCCTCTACTCCCCATCTGCAGGGGGACACTCACAAGCATGAAGCAGGCCTGCAGGTATGTCTTTCTCCCTATCTCCCTTCCCCTCTCAATTTCTCTCTCTATTCTGTCACATAAAGTAGAAAGGAAAGAAAGAAAAGAGGACAAGGAGAAGGAAAGAAATGGGGGCCGGGTTGAGTGCATGTTACATTGTGCAGGCTCAGGCTCCAGCCCCCGGTCCCCACCTTCAGGGGAAGCAGAGCTGCAGGTGTCTTTATTTCTCTCTTCCTCTCTACCTCCTCCTTCCCTCTCGATTTCTGGCTTTCTCTATCCAATAAAAAAATAAAGACAATTAAAAAAAAGATTTTTTTAAAAAGGAAAAAATGGGGAGTGGGGCGGTAGCTCAGCGGGTTAAGCGCAGGTGGCGTGAAACTCAGGGACCGGCGTAAGGATCCCGGTTTGAGCCCCCGGCTCCCCATCTGCAGGGGAGTCGCTTCACAGGCGGTGAAGCAGGTCTGCAGGTGTTTGTCTTTCTCTCCCCTTCTCTGTCTTCCCCTCCTCTCTCCATTTCTCTCTGTCCTATCTAACAACAATGACATCAATAACAACAACAATAACTACAACAACAATAAAAACAACAAGGGCAACAAAATGGAAAATAAATAAATAAAATTTGAAAAAAGGAAAAAATGGCCACCAGGAGCAATGGCTTCATTGTACCAGCACCAACTGTGGATGCAAAGAAAACATAAGAGTGACTTATTTCCTGAAGAACAAAACACTTAACAAAACTAGCTTCCACTTTTATGGCAATTAATATAGTGCAAACAAAAAAGATCACTGTGGTGTGGTCTGGGAGGTGGCGCAATGGATAAAGCATTGGACTCTCAAGCATGAGGTCCTGAGTGCAATCCCTGGCAGACCATGTACCAGAGTGATATCTGGTTTTGTCTCTCTCCTATCTTTCTCAGGAATACATAAAATCTAAAAAAAAAAAAAAATTAAAAAAGGTTACTGTGGTTACATTGGTAATAAAACTATGTTTAGTAGCTGTTAGCAAAGAACAATACCTAGTGACTACAAAGAAAAAAAAAGCAGTCAACAAACAGTAACTCTAAACAGCTTGTTGTCTCCTTAAGACCTCCCACCTTCTGCACCCCACAATGACCCTGGGTCCATGCTCCCAGAGGGATAGAGAATAGGAAAGCTGTCAGGGGAGGAGGTGGTATACAGAGGTCTGGTGGTGGGAACTGTGTGAAGCTGTAACCCTTTTATCCTATGGGTTTGTCAATATTTCCTTTTTGTAAATAAAAAATGTACTATTTTGGATAGAGACAGAAAGAAACTTAAAGGGAAAACGGAGGGAGAGAGGGGCAGGAGTAGATGGCATAATGATTATACAAAGAGACTCTCATGCCTGAGGCACCAGTGTCCCAGGTTCAATCCCCCTGCACAACTCTAAGCCAGAGCTGAGCAGGGATCTGATGATTAAAAAAAAAAGAGAGAGAGAGAGAAAGAGGGAGAGAGACACCTGCAGTACTGTTTCATCAGTCAAGAAGACTGCCCCTGCAGATGGGGACTGGGGCCTGGGGGCTTGAACTTGGGTCCTTCTCACTGAAATGTGTGCACTCACCCAGGTGCACAGCGCCCAGCACAGAACTCTTCTACTTCTTAAAAGTGGGATGACTATGACGACAGGTCTCACTCTTCATTACCTCTGGGGAGTGAGGGCGTGAGGGAGAGAAGGAATAAGTCACCATTCGGGTCACACCCTCAGGTTCTAATTCTCCCTTAAGAAACTATGATCTGAAATAGTTTAATACGATGTGCAAAAACTAAAGGCATCAAGTACAGAAGTGCTGCCAAGGTAATGAATGGTTTTCGAGCTCTGGTGAACGCCTAGCTAGCTAGCTAGATACAAACTCGATCTGAGCGCTCATGTACAGTCCCAACCCTTCTGAGGCGGAATCCGCAGAGGTGAGGCCCGGTGGCTGCAGGGACTAGAGGGCCAGCGGGCTCCAGGTGCTCCTCCTAGGGACGAGCTCGAGTGGCCAGAAGACCTGAACTGAGGCGCCCTTTCTAATGCCCTAGCACGTGACCACCACCTAGCTCCCTAACTTTATTTCTGCTTTTTAAAAAGAAATGCCAGGGGTCAGGCAGGGGCACACCTAGTTGAGAGCACACATTACCCTGCTCCCCACCTGCAGGGGGAAGTTTCACAAGCTGTGAAGTGGGGCTGCAGGCGTCTCTCTTTTTCCCTCTCCCTCTCCATTATTTTGTCCCATCAAATAAAATAGAAAGAAGGGGAAATGGCCGCCAAGAGAGGTGATTTTATAGTGAAGATAATCCAAGTAAAATGCGTGGGGAGAGCCATGCAATTAATTCATTCTCAACACACACACACACAGTATATGAGGAGACCTGAAACTATTTCAACTGGGCAAGCCAGTTGAGTGCAAATGTTAGTGAGCAAGGACCAAGGTTCAAGCCCCCAGTCCCCACCCACAGGCGGAAAACCTTGCAAACAGTGAAGCAGTGTTGCAGGTGTATTTCTCTCTTCCTCTCTCCCCCTCACTCTCAATTTCTCTGTCTCTATCTAATAAATAAGTAAATGAAATATTTTAAAGGAAGTAATTTGTGGAGGACAGGTGGTGGTGCACCTGATCAATATGAGCAAGGATCCGGGTGTGAGCCCCACTCCCCACCTACAGGGGGGGTCACTTTGCAAGTGACAAAGCAGGTCTACAGGTGTCCATCTTTCTCTCCCACTCTCTAGCTCCCCCTCCTCTATCAGTCTCTCTCTGTCCTGTCAAATAAAATGTTAAAAGGGGGGACTAGGAACAATGGATTCATAGTGCCAGCACCAAGCCCCAGCAATAACCCTGGAGGTAATGAGTAAATAAATACTAAGCATTGTAGTTCTACAGTGACGTCCTGAGAACATCTAACTAGGAAAATCTCCCCTCCACAAATCTTCCCCGAAATGAGCCAAATGGCACTAGGCATTAGCTGGCAGGGAAGGAGAGCACGCCTGCTTCCAGGTAGAGGAAATGCCGTACCCACAGCAGAACAGGAGCAGACGGGAGAGCAGAGAATGGAGTGTGGGAAGCGATGTGCACACGCTTGGGGAAAGAGGGAGGGAGGGAGGGAAGAAGACTGAAGATTCTAGTTTCTCTTCAAAACAAAGACACTGAAAGCGCGCGCCCTGGAGCCAGCCCAGGTAGGTGTCAGGTGTGGAAAAGCACGGAAGGCCCACAGCAGGTGCAGGACGGCCAGGGAGGTGCGGTGGCTGGAACCAGAGCTGCTGGTGCTCGGACGGAGACTCGGGGAACAGCCACGGGACTTCCTTCATCAGAGAGGTGTGACGTGTGAGAGAAAGCATCCAATTTCTACTCTTCCAGAAAAGGACGGACCAGAAGGCTAGCAGTAACTGGAGTCACTAACATAAGATTTTCTTTCTTTCTCGGGGAAAGGAGACAAATCATGAGTGTCTACAGGCAGGTATTAATACACGTATTTACAATCGGGGCTGAGTGGCACTGTGCGGAATGACAACGTGCCCATACTGATTGTACCGGGTGCTGCTGAATCTTAGAGATGAGGTTTCCACAAGTGCAAAGTGGATCTGAAGAGAATGACAGTTCTCACCGTTTCACAGTTCCCCTGAGTATCTTTTATTGATGATATAGTCTCAAGAATTCTAAATATTCAACAGGGAGTATACATGTTTCTATTCTAAATTCTATACAATAAACAGAATATGTGTGTGTTGATGTACTGTACCAAAGTAAAGGATTGGGGAGGGGGCTCTCGGGTCCTGTACCTGATGGCGGAGGACCTAGGCTGCAGTTGGGAGTAGTCTGCAGAAAACTGAGAAATTTTATTTATTTATTTATTTAGGTCTCCAGGGTTATTGCTGGGGCTCAGTGCCTGCCATACGAATCCACTGCTCCTGGAGGCCATTTTTCCCATTTTGTTGTAGTTGTTGCTGTTGTTGGATAGGACAGAAAATGAGGAGGAAAAGATAGGAGAAAGACACCAGCAGACCTGCTTCACCACTTGTGAAGCAACCCCCCTGCAGGTGGGGAGCCGGGGCCTTGAACCTGGATCCTTGTACTTTGTACTGTGTGTACTTAACTCAGTGCACTACCGCCCTGATTCCCAAGAAAACTGAGAAATTTTACACATGTACGAACAACTGTATCTACTGCGAACCATGAATCCCCCAACAAAAAAAAAAAAAAAAAAAAAAAACGCTCTTGTGGTCCGGGAAGTGGCATAGTGGACAAAGCATTGGACTCTCGAGTTCAATCCCCAGCAGCACATGTACCAGAGTCATGTCTAGTTCCTTCTCTCTTTCCTAAATAAAAAAAATTCTAAAAACAAAAACAAAAAAAAAACCTCTCCCCCCACCCCAAGAATAGCACAGGAAGCCAAAACAAAAAGGCAGCAAGATGCAGGAAGTTTCAAGCACCTCATTGTCAAGCCAAGACCAGAACATCATCACAGTTTAAGACATTTCCCAGAACAGGGAGTCATGCTGCTGTAGGACACTTCTCAGAGAGGAAACTGTCGGGCTTTTGGGGCCTCTTTCCCGAGCACAAACTCCTGGTTTACCTGCTCTGTTGCACACCAGATGCAGGGGCCTAAGAGAATGTTCCAGGGCAGCAGGGGTGGAGCCATACAGGTCTCTCTCTATGCTAGTGTCAGGGCAAGAGAAGACCCAGGGACATGTCTCATGGGCAATCCGTTTATTGAACAGCAAAGTAGGGCTTATAAGGGGTTGTAGGAGGAAGCAAGTTATCCATCCTATATATGGTTTGGGAGAATCGGGACAAAGAGAAACGGGGTTGAGAAAAGGTCAGAGCATCCCTAGTATATGTTGAACAAGGGTTTTAGCTGATCAAAGGAATGAAGGAAGAAGGGTTATCAATAACCAGCAGACAGAGAGGAGCCTTAGGAGATGGATCATGTAGGATTAGAAGGTCCAGAGGAGGTGAAGAAGTCAAGAGGATGTTCTTGGTTAGTGTTTGACAGAGCAGAACAATGATGTGACTCCCCGGAGCAGGGGACACTCCGGGGAGCAGGGGACACTCCGGGGAGCGGGGACACTCCGGGGAGCAGGGGACACTCCGGGGAGAGGGGGACACTCCGGGGAGATGGGGACACTCCGGGGAGCAGGGACACTCCAGGGAGCGGGGACACTCCGGGGAGCAGGGGACACTCCGGGGAGCGGGGGACACTCTGGGGAGCAGGGGGACACTCCGGGGAGATGGAGGACACTCCGGGGAGCAGGGGACACTCCGGGGAGAGGGGGACACTCCGGGGAGAGGGGGACACTCCGGGGAGCAGGGGACACTCCGGGGAGAGGGGGACACTCAGGGGAGCAGGGGGACACTCCGGGGAGCAGGGGGACACTCTGGGGAGAGGGGGACACTCAGGGGAGCAGGGGGACACTCCGGGGAGAGGGGGACACTGAGGAGCAGGGGACACTCCAGGGAGCAGGGGGACACTCCGGGGAGCAGGGGGACACTCCGGGGAGAGGGGGACACTCCGGGGAGCAGGGGGACACTCCGGGGAGAGGGGGACACTCCAGGGAGAGGGGGACACTCCGGGGAGCAGGGGGACACTCCGGGGAGATGGGGGACACTCCGGGGAGATGGGACACTCCGGGGAGATGGGGACACTCCGGGGAGCAGGGGACACTCCGGGGAGATGGGGACACTCCGGGGAGCAGGGGGACACTCCAGGGAGATGGGGACACTCCGGGGAGCGGGGACACTCCGGGGAGCGGGGACACTCCGGGGAGCGGGAGACACTCCGGGGAGAGGGGGACACTCCGGGGAGAGGGGGACACTCCGGGGAGAGGGGGACACTCCGGGGAGCGGGGGACACTCCGGGGAGACGGGGACACTCCGGGGAGACGGGGACACTCCGGGGAGCAGGGGGACACTCCAGGGAGATGGGGACACTCCGGGGAGCAGGGACACTCCGGGGAGCAGGGGGACACTCCGGGGAGCAGGGGGACACTCCGGGGAGCAGGGGACACTCTGGGGAGAGGGGGACACTCCGGGGAGATGGAGGACACTCCGGGGAGCAGGGACACTCCGGGGAGAGGGGGACACTCCGGGAATCAGGGGACACTCTGGGGAGCAGGGGGACACTCCGGGGAGAGGGGGACACTCCGGGGATCAGGGGACACTCTGGGGAGCAGGGGGACGCTCCGGGGAGCGGGGGACACTCCAGGGAGCAGGGGGACACTCCAGGGAGCAGGGGGACACTCCGGGGAGCAGGGGGCACTCCGGGGAGAGGGTGACACTCCGGGAGCAGGGGACACTCCAGGGAGCAGGGGGACACTCCGGGGAGCAGGGGGACACTCCGGGGAGCAGGGGACACTCCGGGGAGCAGGGGACACTCCGGGGAGAGGGGGACACTCCGGGAGCAGGGGACACTCCGGGGAGCAGGGGGACACTCTGGGGAGCAGGGGGACACTCCGGGGAGATGGGACACTCTGGGGAGCAGGGGGACACTCTGGGGAGATGGGACACTCCGGGGAGCAGGGACACTCCGGGGAGCGGGGACACTCCGGGGAGCGGGGGACACTCCGGGAGCGGGGGACACTCCGGGGAGCAGGGGACACTCTGGGGAGTAGGGGGACACTCCGGGGAGCAGGGACACTCCGGGGATCAGGGGACACTCCGGGGAGCAGGGGGACGCTCCGGGGAGAGGGGGACACTCCAGGGAGCAGGGGGACACTCCGGGGAGCGGGGGGGCACTCCGGGGAGCGGGGGGACACTCCGGGGAGATGGGACACTCCGGGGAGTGGGGACACTCCGGGGAGCGGGGACACTCCGGGGAGCGGGGACACACCGGGGAGCGGGGGACACTCCGGGGAGAGGGGGACACTCCGGGGAGAGGGGGACACTCCGGGGAGCGGGGACACTCCGGGAAGCGGGGACACTCCGGGGAGAGGGGGACACTCCTGGGAGCGGGGGACACTCCGGGGAGCGGGGACACTCCGGGGAGCGGGGACACTCCGGGGAGTGGGGACACTCCGGGGAGAGGGGGACACTCCGGGGATCAGGGGACACTCCGGGGAGAGGGGGACACTCCGGGGAGAGGGGGACACTCCGGGGAGCGGGGGACACTCCGGGGAGCGGGGACACTCCGGGGAGCGGGGACACTCCGGGGAGAGGGGGACACTCCGGGGAGCGGGGACACTCCGGGGAGCGGGGACACTCCGGGGAGCGGGGACACTCCGGGGAGAGGGGGACACTCCGGGGAGCGGGGACACTCCGGGGAGCGGGGACACTCGGGGAAGAGGGGGACACTCCGGGGAGCGGGGACACTCCGGGGAGCAGGGACACTCCGGGGAGAGGGGGACACTCCGGGAATCAGGGGACACTCTGGGGAGCAGGGGGACACTCCGGGGAGAGGGGGACACTCCGGGGATCAGGGGACACTCTGGGGAGCAGGGGGACGCTCCGGGGAGCGGGGGACACTCCAGGGAGCAGGGGGACACTCCGGGGAGCAGGGGGCACTCCGGGGAGAGGGTGACACTCCGGGAGCAGGGGACACTCCAGGGAGCAGGGGGACACTCCGGGGAGCAGGGGGACACTCCGGGGAGCAGGGGGACACTCCGGGGAGCAGGGGACACTCCGGGGAGAGGGGGACACTCCGGGGAGATGGGACACTCTGGGGAGCAGGGGGACACTCCGGGGAGATGGGACACTCCGGGGAGCAGGGACACTCCGGGGAGCGGGGACACTCCGGGGAGCGGGGACACTCCGGGGAGCGGGGGACACTCCGGGAGCGGGGGACACTCAGGGGAGCAGGGGACACTCTGGGGAGTAGGGGGACACTCCGGGGAGCAGGGACACTCCGGGGATCAGGGGACACTCCGGGGAGCAGGGGACGCTCCGGGGAGAGGGGGACACTCCAGGGAGCAGGGGGACACTCCGGGGAGCGGGGGGGGGCACTCCGGGGAGATGGGACACTCCGGGGAGCGGGGACACTCCGGGGAGCGGGGACACTCCGGGGAGCGGGGACACACCGGGGAGCAGGGGACACTCCGGGGAGAGGGGGACACTCCGGGGAGAGGGGGACACTCCGGGGAGCGGGGACACTCCGGGAAGCGGGGACACTCCGGGGAGAGGGGGACACTCGGGGGAGAGGGGGACACTCCGGGGAGCGGGGGACACTCCGGGGAGCGGGGACACTCCGGGGAGCGGGGACACTCCGGGGAGCGGGGACACTCCGGGGAGCGGGGACACACCGGGGAGCGGGGACACTCCGGGGAGAGGGGGACACTCCGGGGATCAGGGGACACTCCGGGGAGAGGGGGACACTCCGGGGAGCGGGGGACACTCCGGGGAGCGGGGACACTCGGGGGAGAGGGGGACACTCCGGGGAGCGGGGACACTCCGGGGAGCGGGGACACTCCGGGGAGCGGGGACACTCCGGGGAGAGGGGGACACTCCGGGGATCAGGGGACACTCCGGGGAGAGGGGGACACTCCGGGGATAGGGGGACACTCCGGGGAGCGGGGGACACTCCGGGGAGCGGGGACACTCCGGGGAGCGGGGACACTCGGGGGAGAGGGGGACACTCCGGGGAGCGGGGACACTCCGGGGAGCGGGGGACACTCCGGGGAGAGGGGGACACTCGGGGGAGAGGGGGACACTCCGGGGAGCGGGGACACTCCGGGGAGCGGGGACACTCCGGGGAGAGGGGGACACTCCGGGGAGCGGGGACACTCCGGGGAGAGGGGGACACTCGGGGGAGAGGGGGACACTCCGGGGAGCGGGGACACTCCGGGGAGCAGGGGACACTCCGGGGAGCAGGGACACTCCGGGGAGCGGGGACACTCGGGGAAGAGGGGGACACTCCGGGGAGCGGGGACACTCCGGGGAGCGGGGACACTCGGGGAAGAGGGGGACACTCCGGGGAGCGGGGACACTCCGGGGGCTTCCCCGCAGCAGCGCCCGCCCCGCCGGCCGCCCGGGGGAACCAAGCTGCCCGCCGCCCCGCTGCCCAGCCGGAGCGCCGCCGCCGACACCCCGCCCCGCCCCGCGCGGACCCGGCCCCAAGCCGCCCGGACCCCGCCATCCCCGTCCCCGTCCCCGTCCCCGTCCCCGTCCCCGTCCCCGTCCCCGTCCCCGTCCCCGTCCCCTCCCCGCCCGGACCCCGACCCCGTCCCCTCCCCGCCCCGCCCCGCCCCGCCACAGCGAGCGGCGCCCAGGTGCCCGGAGCCTCGCCGTCACTCACCGCTTCCCGTCCTCCCCGCCCCGCGGACGCCTCCGGGACTCCTGCTCAGTGTCGCTGCCCGGCCCCGGCCGCGGACTCCATGGCCGCCTCCACCCTCACGGAGGACGAGGCCGAGCTCAAGGAGGGGAGGGACCCGGAGGGGAGGGACGGGGAGGAAGAGCGAGTACGGGGAGAAAGGCCGCGGGACCGCCTCGCGTCACTTCCTGTTGGTGCGGAAGGGGCGGGGCCTGGTTTTGTCCCGCCTCTGGGCGGGGCTACCGGCGGGGCGGGGCCTCCAGGGAGCAGGGGGCGGGTCTTCTTTTTTTTCTTTATTTTTTTCTTAGTGATTTCACAATGATTAGCAAGATTGTAAGACGGGTAGTGCGGCGGATTAAGCCCACAGGGGACGAAGCGCAAGGGGCCGAGGTAAAGATCCCAGTTCGAGCCCCGGGCTCCCCACCTGCAGAGAGGGTCCCTTCGCAAGCAGTGAAGCAGGTCTGCAGGCGTCAGTCTTTCTCTCCCCCTCCTCTGTGGATTTCTCTCTGTTAGCCAAAAAAAAAAAAAAAAAAAAAAAAAAAAATCGAAAAAATGGCCACAGGAGCTGTGGATTTGTGGTGCAGGCACTGAGCCCCAGCAATAACCCTGGAGGCAAAAAAAAAAAAAAAAGCAAGATTGTAAGCTTTCCCCTGAAGGTGGGCGCTGGGGGCTCAAACCCAGGTCCTTCCTTGCGCGCTCAACCAGGTGCACCACCACATGGCCCCCAATTTTTATCTTTAGTTATGGTCGTGTTAAAGAGAAATAGGCAGAAAGACAGCGAAAGATACTTTAGAGCCCTGCAGCTACGTGGGCCGCTTCTCTCCCTGCACCTGGGTCCCCGCCTGGCGGCTCGGGTGCTTGCCGGCCGCTCCGTTTACCAAGGTTTCCCCGGACAGTTCTCTGCAGGCTCCGTGCCAGCCCGCACCCGCACCCGCACCCGCACCCGCACCCGCACCCGCACAGCGGCATCGTGGCGTTCCTCCGCACCCGGCCCTGCACCTGGCCGTCTCTGTCACGGGTGTGTGAGCTGGGATCTCAGTGCGGGCCTCATTTGCATTTTTCTATGGCTAGATGAGATCCTCCCATGTTGGGAATATCAACTTTCCTAGTTATTTCTTCACATTCCTCAGTAAGGCTATGTCCTAATTTACTTACATACCAGGTGGTGCGCATTCCGAACGTTTACAGGCTTTCCATATGTCACACAAACTTTTTTTTTTTTTTCCAAGAAGGAGATTTTGACAGATTGTTTGGTTTCATTCAGCTCCTCACACTAGATCTCTTTGACGAAGAATTCATCATCTAGTCTAATAGGAGAAAGGGGGAAAAAAGAAGGAAGGAATAAAAGAAATAAAAAGCTACCCACCACCATAAGGAAAAAATAAAGAAAGAGGGGTCGGGTGGTAGTGCCACGGGTTAAGCGCAGGTGGCGCAAAGCGCAGGGACCGGCTCAAGGACTCTGGTTCGAATCCCCGGCTCCCCACCTGCAGGGGAGTCACTTCACAGGCGGTGAAGCAGGTCTGCAGGTGCCTGTCTTTCTCTCCCCCCCCCCCCCCCGTCTTCCCCTCCTCTCTCCATTTCTCTCTGTCCTATCCAACAACGAACAACATCAATAACAACAACAATAAAACAACAAGGGCAACAAAAGGGGGAAAAATGGCCTCCAGGAGCAGTGGATTCATGGTGCAGGCACTGAGCCCCAGCAATAACCCTGGAGGCAATAAATAAATAAATAAATAAATAAATATAAAAAAAGAGGGAGTCAGGCTGTAGCGCAGCAGGTTAAGCACAGGTGACTCAAAGTGCAAGGATCCCGTTTGGAGTCCTGGCTCCCCACCTGCAGGGGAGTCGCTTCACAAACAGTGAAGCAGGTCTGCAGGTGTCTATCTGTCTCTCCCTCTCTTTGTCTTCCCCCATCTCTCTCCATTTCTCTCTGTCCTATCCAACAATGACGACAACAATAATAAAAACTACAACTATAAAACAAGGGCAACAAGAGGGAATAAATAAAAAGAGAGAGAAAGAAAGAAAGAGAAAGTAGATAATATGGTAAGAGAGACGAGTATAATAGCTGACTTGAATAGTGTATTGCCTTGCCATGTGTGCAGCCCAGGTACAAGCCCATTACACTGAAGGAGGCTTCCCAGCTGTGGTCTCTCTCTGAGAAATTCGGCCTAAAGTAGTGAGATCCTGGAGACTACCAAAAGGAAATAGAATGCAGTAAAACCCCAGTACTGTAATAATAAAAATTCAAATGTCAGTGCATTTCTTTAAAAATGTGTCCTGCCTACTCTATGACCCTGCAATTCCTCTCCTGGGGCTATATCCTAAGGAACCCAACACACCCATCCAAAAAGATCTGTGTACACATATGTCCTTGGCAGCACGATTTGTAATAGCCAAAACCTGGAAGCAACCCAGCTGTCCAACAACAGATGAGTGGCTGAGCAAGTTGTGGTCTAGATACACAATGGAATACTACTCAGCTATAAAAAATGGTGACTTCACGTTTTCAGCTGATCTTGGATAGAACTTGAAAAAAATCATGTAAAGTGAAATAAGTCAGAAACAGAAGGATGAATATGGGATGATCTCACTCTCAAGAAGAAGCTGAAAAAGAAGATCAGAAGAGAAAACACAAGTAGAACCTGAACTGGAATTGGCATATTTCACCAAAGTAAAAGGCTGGGGTGGGGGGGAGAGTACAGGTTCAAAAAGGGTGACAGAGAACCTAGTGGGGGTTGTATTGTTATGTGGAAAACTGGGAAACGTTATGCATGTACAAACTATTGTATTTACTGGTGAATGTAAATTAATTCCCCAGCAAAGAAATTTTTTTTAAAAGCATTAATTTCCCAATAAAAAATTAAAATAATAAATAAATTAAAATGTGTCCTGGAGATTAAATATAGCTTACAGTTTACCATGTAATATTAAAGGTATATAAATTCTTAGATCCCTAAATTTACTCTGGTTTTATTTGTCTTTTTTAATGTATTTATTTATAAGATGAAAACATGAACAAGACCATAGGATAAGAAGGGTACAACTCCACACAGTTCCCACCACCAGAACTCTGTATCCCATCCCCTCCCCTGACAGCTTTCCTATTCTTTATCCCTCTGGGAGTATGGACCCAGGGTCATTGTGGGATGCAGAAGGTGGAAGGTCTGGTTTCTGTCATTGCTTCCCCACTGAACGTGGGCCTTGGTAGGTGGATCCATACTCCCAGCCTGCCTCTCTCTTTTCCTAGTGGGCCAGGGCTCTGGGGAAGCAGGGCTCCAGGACACATTGGTGGGGTCATCTGTCCAGGGAAGTCCGGTTGGCATCATGGTAGCATCTGGAACCTGGTGGCTGAAAAAGATTTAACATATAGAACCATTCAAATTGTTGATTAATCATGAAACTAAAGGCTTGAATATTGCAAATGAAGATTTGGAGTCTCCATTTTAGAAATAGCTAGTAAGCATATTTTAGGTATATTCCAAAGGGCCCATGACTTTATTGGGTTTTGCCTGAGCCTGTCATCTGATATGCAGGTGGACCCAGGTTATTGTCTAGGGGGGGAAGATGATGTCATGGCTGGAAAAGGGCTAGAAAGCTGGATCAGGGAAGAGAGTAGCTCCCTAATATGGGAAAGGTGTATACATGTTGTTGACTGTAAACCCCATCGATTTGATCTGGGGCCCATATTCAGCACAGAAACCTGTGTGACCTCTGCATCCCTGTAGGTCTGAACGTGCATTCTGTGGTCATGAGTAGGAACGTTCCAAGCTGCCCCAATATCAGGACCCATCTTCTTCAGGTGGTAGATAGAGTATGTTGTCCATCCTCACTTCAGAGGATGGAACATTCTCTACCATTATTGATCCACATTGAGGGCAAGGTCCTATGGGGGCCCACAAAGGGGTCGATTATGTTGTTCCTGATGGAGATAAGCAGTGATAATGGAGAGAAGGATCTATTCAAGGTTTAGGCTCATCTTGTCTGTGTGGGAACCCCAGGACTCCCCAAATAGGGCCCCAGCTGATGGGTTGGCCTGATAGTGACTAAAGAGTCATCATTCAAGTGTGCCAGTCTCTTGCCCTTATTCAGCTTTTGTAGTCCTTCCTTTGATAAGGTTAGCTTTGGAGTAACTAAGGGAAGTGTAATAGGAAGTAGATGAGGAGGGTATCTAGGTCTAAGTAGACACTATTTTATTATGAACTTTATGGTGTCTTTTTAGGTCTTTCTACTTGCTTGCTTCATTAATTGACTCACTGCAAACTTTTGTGCACTTTTGCTCTCAGGTATATATTTTGTCCTAATTTATGGAAACGTGAACACATGCCCTATCTTATGGGACCTGGTGTATATCTTGGTTTTGTTAGGAAGTGGACCACCTGAAATGGAATTAAGGAGTCCTATGAGAAAGGAAAGGTTTCAGCCGAGTAATTAAGCCGAAGGGTTGACATTCCACACCTAAGGTCTCTGGACGCAGTCTGAAGTGAAGCATGACGGGGTGGTACTCATTGTATTGATTAGGATGGGATAAGCAGATACAGTAAAAGTTGGTATGAATTGAGAGAGGCATGCTGGAAAATGAGCCCCACCCTAGAGGATCCATGACTGGGGGAAATTTGGGCTTTATAAAGAAAGTGGGAGGTTCCTGCTATCTTAGGGTTTAAGAAGGCAATAGATAGTTATTGCTATAATCGTATTATTTGGCAATTGTGTTAACTTTGAAAATCCAATTGTTAGGATTTGCTGTATCATACACAACCTCACCATTATTTGTCCTTTGATGTCATATATATATATATATATATATATATGTATGTATGTATTTTATAACGTAACGCCACCTGTTGCTTCTGCTCTCCTGGTCTAAGCTTTTAGGAGAGTCAACATTTCAAAAATTCAGCCTATGGTCTGTGCATTAAAAAGTTTGAGACATTAAATCAATTTTCCCTTCTCATATTAATTAAATAGTGATTTATATGACTACAAGTTTATAGGAGTGTACATAAACACCATTCCCATCATTCCCACCCACCCCCCACCACCAGTGAAGCCAAACATCCACCCTCACCCTCCACCCAGAGATTTTTACTTTGGTGCCCTACTCCAAACTCAGTCAGATTCTGCTTTGAGTTTCCCTCTCTGTTCTTCTTTCTCAACTTCTGTTTATGAGTTTGTGAGTGGGATCATCCCATACTCGTCTTTGTCTTTCTGACTTAGCTCACTTAACATAATTCCATCTAGCTCCATCCAGGATGAGCCAGAGAAGGTAGGTTCATTGTTCTTCATAGCTGATAGTAGATTTACTCTGTTTTTTATTGGCTGACAGTGAAAAATCTTAGTATATATATTACAGTTTACATAACAAGGGAGATGAAGGAACTGTAAAAAAAAAAAAAAAAAAAGACTGGCAACAGATATGCCATAAAAAGCAGAAGGTTGGGGGAGTCAGGTGGTAGTGCAGCCGGTTAAGCACACGTGGTGCAAAGCACAAAGACCAGAGTAAGGACCCTGGTTCGAGCCCCTGGCTCCCCACCTGCAGGGAAGTCACTTCACAGGCAGTGAAGCAGGTCTGCAGGTGTCTGTCTTTCTCTCCCCCTCTCTGTCTTCCCCTCCTCTCTCCATTTCTCTCTGTCCTGTCCAACAACAATAAAACAACAAGGGCAACAAAAGGGAATAAATAAATAAAATTAAAATATATATATAAACTTTTAATAAATTTATCTTTAAAAAAGAATATCTAAAAAAACAAGCAACAAAAGGGAAAATAAATAAATATATATTTTAAAAAAAAAGTAACAGAGGGAGTCAGATGGTAGCACAGCAGGTTAAGTGCATGTGGCGCAAAGCGCAAGGACCGGCATAAGGATCCTAGTTCAAGCCCCTGGCTCCCCACCTGCAGGGAAGTCACTTCACAGGTGGTGAAGCAGGTCTGCAGGTGTCTGTCTTTCTCTCCCCCTCTCTGTCTTCCCCTCCTCTCTCCATTTCTCTCTGTCCTATCCAACAACAGTGACATCAATAACAACAACAATAGTAACTACAACTATGAAAACAACAAGGGCAACAAAAGGGAAAATAAATAAATATTTTTTAAAATACATTTAAAAACAAAGTAAGAGAATCTTTAAGGTCAATATTAAGCAAGATAGGTTGGAAATTGTACTTAGACTTGGCAGAAGAGTCATTCTTGAGTTAAACTTGAATGCTATGCAATCATCTTCTTTCAGAAGTCAGTAAAAGAAATGACCACATTAGAAATTGATTCAATATTTGCTTTAAAACTATGTGAGACATTGGCACATGCTTCTCTCTTTCTCTCAGAACTTATATACAGAAAACATTATCTCTCTGATAAAATCCTATGCTTCCTAACCTTGAAAACTGACCTAGACAAAGGGGAAAAAAAGGCAAGATTTTCTGGAAGCCCAAAGCAAAAATATTTTCACTCATAGCAATCCTGCTTTGAATCCTTACACTGAGTATATATTATTTCTCTTTAGATTTTTACATTTGTTAAATTTTATTTACTTATTTTTTTTTATTTTTACTAGAGCACTGCTGAGCTCTGGCTTATGGTGGTGTGGGGGGATTGAACCTGAGACCTTGGAGCCTCAGTCAGGAGAGTCTCTTTGCAGAACCATTATGCTATTTCCCCCACCCAATTTTTACAGTTTTAATTTGTCCTTTTTTGATTACAGTGTTCTGTCAAATCTTTTCCTTTTGTCTTTACTATATCCATTATCTGTGTCTTGTTTATTATTACAAGCTGCCTGAAATTCTCTTGGGAAATATAGACATACTCCTTAATAAATATGGATTTTTTAAAAATATATTTTTAATTTATTTATTATTTTCCATTTTGTTTTTTTTTACCCAATTTTTACAGTTTTAATTTGTCCTTTTTTGATTACAGTGTTCTGTCAAATCTTTTACTTTTGTTTTTACTATATCCATTATCTGTGTCTTGTATATTATTACAAGCTGCCTGAAATTCTCTTGGGAAATACAGACATACTCCTTAATAAATATGGATTTTTAAAAAATATTTTATTTATTTATTTATTTATTTTCCCTTTTGTTGCCCTTGTTGGTTTTTATTGTTGTAGTTATTAATTCTGTTGTTGTTGTCATCATTGTTGGATAGGACAGAGAGAAATGGAGAGGGGAGGGGAAGACAGAGAGGGGGAGAGAAAGACAGACAGCTGCAGACCTGCTTCACCACCTGTGAAGCGACTCCCCTGCAGATAGGGAGCCGGGGGCTCGAACCGGGATCCTTACACCGGTCCTTGCGCTTTGTCCCACCTGTGCTTAACCCGCTGCGCTACTGCTGTACTCCCAATAAATATGGATTTACTGTGGTCCAGGAGGAGGTGCACTGGATAAAGCCCTGGCTCTCAAGCCTGAGGTCCCAAATTTAATCCCCAGAAGCACATGTACCAGAGTGATGTCTGTTTCTCTCTCTCTCTCTCTCTCTTCCTGTCTCTCTCATTAATAAAAAAAGTTTTAAATAAATATTATTTAAAATTTTATTCTGATACATAATAGAAAATTTGCATATTATTTCTTAAACAGACCAGAGAATGAAAGTATCTCAAATCCTGCAACACAAGCAAGAAATTGCTGAGGAAAGAACTGAAGAGCTAATTCACACAGTGAGTGGGAAGCTGGCTTCACCTCCACATAACAACGCTGATAAACCTGTTCTCCCACTTTCAAAAGAAGGCCATTACAACTTTTATTATCTTTTCTCAAATGCTTGTAAAGAAGACTCGGCTTTTTAAAGAAATGGGCTTAGCTTTTTGGAAGTTTCCCATTCTCAGTGTCCTTTATTCTTTTTTTTTTTTCTTCCAGGGTTATTGCTGGGGCCCAGTGCCTGCATCATGAATCCACTGCTCCTGGAGGCCATATGTTTCCCTTTTGTTGCCCTTGTTTTGTTGTTGTTGTGGCTATTATTATTGTTACTGATGTCGTTGTTGTTGGATAGGACAAAGAGAAATAGAGAGAGGAGGGAGTCAGAGAGGGGGAGAGAAAGACAGACACCTGCAGACCTGCTTCACCGCCAGTGAAGTGACTCCCCTGCAGGTGGGGGGCTCTAACGCTTCGTGCCATGTGCGCTTAACCGCTGCACTACCATCCAACCCCCAGTGACCTTTATTCTTTGGATATTTTACTGCCTAGTAACCTGTAGAGACTATAGCTTGAATCTTCAAATTCCGGCTTTCATTTTTCCATGGAACTATGGGTCACTTCTATATAGCCCTCACTAAAGATGGCCGCGATTTTACCCACCCGTAAAGATGATCATGAAAATATTTTTTCACTTATTGGGGCTTTCTTTGTGGTCATCTGTTTTTATGGGTCTTGTATTTATTGACTCTGATAATTGTTATGTCTCTGGTAATTGTTATGAAAGTATTGGTCTTGAGCATAGACAAAACACAGAAGCTTGCTCAGGGAGATATCAGAGTGGTCATGCAAAGGGACCTTCATGCCTCAGCTGTGAAGTGAGATTAACCAGAAGTTCCTCTCTCTTATTTGGTTAGATATTAGATATTCACTCAAAGCTAGGATTCAGAAGGAGAGTCTTTTTTTTTTTTTTTGAGAAGCTGGAAAGCCAGGTATAAAATCTCTCATATTTAAAAACCACTTTCTATTTTGAATTTTGGAATCTTTATTATTTTTTTTTTCTTGCTTGCTTGGTTGCTAGCTTGCTTGTTCCAGAGTCCTGCTCAGCTCTGGCTTATGGTAGTACTAGGGATTGAACCGTGGACTTCGGATCCTCAGGCATGAAAGCTTTCTGTAAAACCATTACACTGCTACCTGAACCCATCTTTTCCTTTCTTCCTTAATAGAGATAAAAATAAACAGAGAAGAGAGAGGAAAAGAGAAAAACATCTACAGCACTGCTCCACCACTAGTGAGTCCTTCAGTCTGCAGTTTGGGACCTGGGGTTTGAACCCAGGTCCTAGTACTTAGTAACATGCACGTTCTACCTGACACATCACTTCCCAGCCCTGAAATTTACCATTTTTATACAAGTTAATTTTACTCAAAATGCTCTGTAACCAAAAAAAACTGTAATGGCTATAGTCCAATTCTTATTTATTATTATTATTACTTTAACCAGAGCACTGCTCAACTCCAGTTTATGGTGGTTCTGGGATTAAACCTGGGAGATGATAGTCTCAG
Source organism: Erinaceus europaeus (assembly GCF_950295315.1). Taxonomy (NCBI): domain Eukaryota; kingdom Metazoa; phylum Chordata; class Mammalia; order Eulipotyphla; family Erinaceidae; genus Erinaceus; species Erinaceus europaeus. The sequence goes on along the minus strand of NC_080168.1, from coordinate 132,989,747 downwards.
ATATAAAACCTGGGAGATGATAGTCTCAGATGTATCCTCAGACATGTATGCCAAATTTATTTATTCATTTATTTATTTGACCTGAGCCCTGCTCAGCTCTAGCTTATGATGGTGCTGGGACTGGACCTTAGACCTCAGAGCCTCAGGCATGAAAGTCTTTTGCAGAACCATGATGCTATATCCCCAGCCCTATATGCCAAATTTAATACATAGGACATTGGGTGAGGAATTCTGTAAGATAGTTACTATAGTTGTTGCTTTTATGATTTTTGTTTCATTAAAAAAATAATGTTCCCCACCTGCAGAGGAGTCACTTCACAAGCGGTGAGACAGGTCTGCAGGTGTCTATCTTTCTCTCCCCATCTCTATCTTCCCCTCCCCTCTCGATTTCTCTCTATCCTATCCAAAAGAAGAAAACAAAAAGTTATGTTCTGATGATTAGGATAATGAAGCCTTAATTAACTTCTAACAGGAATAACCAGAACCCCAAATTAAGATTAACCTAGTTGTGTATTTTCATTTAAAAACAATGAATGACAAGAGTCGGGTGGTAGCGCAGTGGGTTAAGCCACATGGTGCGAAGCACAAGCACCGGCGTAAGGATCCCAGTTCGAATCCCCGGCTCCCCACCTGCAGGGGAGTCATTTCACAGGCATTGAAGAAGGTCTGCAGGTGTCTGTCTTTCTCTCCCCCTCTCTGTCTTCTCCTCCTCTCTCCATTTCTCTCTGTCCTATCCAACAAAAACAACATCAATAAAAACAACAATAATAACTACAACAATAAAACAACATGGGCATCAAAAGGGAATTAATTAATTAATTAAAAAAGACAATAGATTACAATTCTCTGTGCTGCTTTGAGAGCTTGTCTGGAGTTTCTAGCGGGGGAGCACAGCTACTCTTGTACCCTTGACTGATTCGGGAAGGCGGGCCTCTTCCACCAAGCAGCTCCGACATGGAGCAGTGAGGGAGGAAGAGGACACCCGCCTAGCCAGCCAGATCAGAGAAATGAACCTTGGCCATCAAGTAGGGTAACGGATGTCACAGCCAAATCGCCCTCACATCTCTGTGTGCTGCTTTGAATAGTGAATGACAAGTAAATGATAATTTCACATCCTGTCAGATGTACAAAATACTTTATTAGCATGACCAAAATTTTTTATATTTGGAGTTATCTTATTATTGGCTTTAAAAGCTAGAGAATATTCCTTAAGAATCATCTTAATCAGAAAATTAATATGTTAACCTAAATTATCCTAATTAAACTAATCCATTATATTACCAAAAGTAACTTTTATTTTGGGTTATGTAGAAATGGATGAATTTCATAATAACAACTTAGTTTGTTTATGTGTTTTGTCCACCTGGTAATCATATTACTTTTTTTTCTTTTCTTTTCTTTTTTTGCCTCCAGGGTTATCACTGGAGCTTGGTGTCAGAACTATGAATCCACTGCTCCTGGAGGCTATTTTTCCCATTTTGTTGCCCTTGCTGTGGTTGTTATTGTTATTGTTGGTTTTGTTATTGTTATTGTTGTTTTAGCTGCTGTTGTTGTTGGGTAAGGCAGAGAGAAATCGAGAGAGGAGGAGAGAAAGATAGACACCTGTAGACCTGATTCACCACTTGCAAAGCGACCCCCCTGCAAGTGGGGAGCTGGAGGCTGGAACCGGGATCCTTATGCCAGTCCTTGCAATGGTCCTTGCACTTTGCACCATGTGTGCTTAACCCACTGAGCTACCTCCCAGCCCCCCATTAGTTTTCTTTCTTTTTTTTCTAAGCTGTGGAAGTTTGGAAACAACATATCTTGTAGTGTGTTCTCCAGATAACTCACCTTCCATCCTTGGAAAATGTGTTGGAGCCTCCAAATAAAGCACAAAGTCTTCAATTAGATAAAGTGGAAGCTCTCACTATATCAGATACTTGTCTAGACATGTCGGGTAATTGTGAGGAGCCTCACAAAGCACCCTGCATTCCTGACTCTATGGCCTATCTACATAATCATTGTTTTGCCTAGTCTAGCAGAGGGAGACTTGTCTCAAGTGGCCTCCCCCAGGGCTCTGTTCTGGCTCCTACGCTATTTAATATTTACATCAGTGACCTCCCAGAAACTTCTTCACGGAAGTTCATCTACCGATGACATCTGCTGTGCAACTCAGGCATCCAAGTTTGACATCCTCGAGGAAACACTCACGAAAGACATGTCTTTGATATCTGATGACTGTAAAAAATGGCAACTAATCCCTAGCACTGCAAAAACGGTATCATCTGTTTTCCATCTACACCATGCCTCGGCCTCACGTGAGCTTAATGTGCAGCTTGACAATATGAGAATCCGGCATGAAGCCCAGCCAGTCTATCTTGGCGTTACTCTCGATCACACTCTGTCATTTCACGAACATCTCATAAAAACTGCAGCAAAGGTGGGCACGAGGAGTAACATCATTGCAAGACTGGCCAGCTCCTCATGGGGCGTGAGCGCTTCCACACTACGATCATCATCTCTGGCATTATGCTATTCCACTGCAGAATACTGTGCCCCAGTATGGTTCCGTAGCCCCCATGTCCACTTGGTCGATTCCAAATTATATTCCTCCATGAGGATAATTTCTGGAACCATCCGTTCCACCCCGGTTCCATGGCTGCCAGTTCTTAGCAACATCGCCCCGCCAGATATTCGTTGGGATGCGGCATCATCTAAGTTCATTTCCCACGTCTACGCTCAACTGGACCTGCCAATATACGCAGATATCTTCGCCCACCCTGTCCAACGCTTGACGTCTCATCATCCAATCTGGTCCCCTATGCCTACACTGAACTTCTCTGTTCCAGACTCTTGGAAACAGAGTTGGCAGTCAGCTGAGGTAAAGAACAAACAGCTCATCACAGACCCCTGCAAGCGTCAACCCGGCTTTGACCTAGCACGTTATCGCTACCGAACAGGCCATGGCCGGTGCACCGCTATGTTCCATCGCTGGGGAGCCAGAGACAACCCGAACTGCCCCTGCGGCTACCGACAGACTATGACCCACATAGTCAACAACTGCCACCTCTCCAGATTCAAAGGAGGTCTCGAAACTTTACATCAGGCTCAACCTGACACTGTTGACTGGCTACGGAAGAAGGGCAAACACTAGAAGAAGAAGATTGTTTTGCCTGAGAGATCCCCACCCATTCATTTCCTTTGATCTGTCTTCTTTCTACCCTCAAGACCCCCCCTGTCTGCAAGGTAGTATTAATCCTTGCAGTTAAAACCCTCACAACAGTTGCTAAGGAAGTTCCTACCTTTCCAGCTCGCTTTTGCCTTTCTCCACCCCCTTCCTAGCTGTTGTTTTCGACGGGTTATGTTGTTTTTGCCGGGCTGGCTTCACGGGCAGGTAACAGATGACCAGGGACTCATGGTTGAGCTGTAGGCAGCATCTCTTTATTCATTCAGGACGCAGCCCAATCTAAGACGAGCTAAGCTAAACTCAAGGTACAGTACCGTAAAACTCACAATGCTGTCTTTATATATACTTGCCAAGTAAGGTGGAAACAGGATGTGACATAGAAAGGGTGGAGAGAAAAGTGACTGGTGAAAATCAGAGTGTGACAAAGAGGGGGCAGATTAGGCGAGAATCCTATCACTGAACCACAAATGCCCTGGAGGGAGGGTGGAACTTGTTAACAGTGGTTATGTAAATAGAATAGTGTTAAGCAGGGGGGATTTAAACCAAATGAAACAGAAGGGGTCTCATGCATACCAACAATTCCCCCTTTCTTTTTAACTAATGGCCATTGTGGGGTGAACAGAAACGTATATCGTACAGGCGTTTTCAAAAGAACTGGCATAAGACATGGAAAACAAAATAGGCGAGCAGCAATAACCAATGTGATGTCAAGGGGAACTTTTCTTGCCTCAAAGGGCAAGGCCTAGCAGGCAAAAGGGCATTTCTTGCCTCTTGGAACGCTTCATGCCTCTGGGGGCATCTCTTGCCTCAAAGGGCGTTTCCTGCCTCTGTGGGCATCTCTTGCCTCTTGGGGCGCTTCATGCCTCTGTGGGCATAACCTAATAAGGAGGGGGAGTTTTCTGCCTCTGGGACAGAGCCTGCAGGCGAGGGGACATGGTCTATAAAGTCTCAAGGCAATTGGCTGAAGTTAGTCTTTGAGAAACACAGCAGTGTGTACCAGTAAGTCTGATGGAGGTGTCAGTCCAAAGTAGCTGACCACAGAAGAAAATGCCAGAGGATGAAACGCTGCACGTCTGTCTCGATGGGGAATGTCAGCCACCAGAATTCTGCTTTTCTGTAGAGAGTGAGCTTTGGAGTCTGTGAATCTGTTTCTTCAGGTCGTGCCAGGTCACATCATTGGTATCCGGGGTGTGTTGTTGTCATTCCATCTTGTGGGTGATGTCAGAGAACAGGATCCAAATGGATTTCCAGGAATTTTCATTTGAGTAGATGCTTTTTCATGTGAAGACTTTTGACAGCTGAAATTCACTTACTTATCAAACAAAACTTATAGCAGATTAGAAGTTTACTATAATTGATAACTCCATTATAATTGGAAGTCCTTTCTAGTATGATTTTAAGGTTGTTTAAACAGTTTAAACTCAATAAAATGTGGAAAGGTAAACAGAAGAACCACGGTTAAAAGCCTCAGGCATGAGAATAATTAACATAATCATTGCACTATCTGCCCCACCCATAACTCATACGGTTTCTAGGATTAAACATTTCAGATTCATGTCAAGATGTAAAAGAGAAATCAAAGGAGGAAAAAAAACAATTTTTTGGATTGTTTCTGGATGTCTCTAGAAATCATGGCTGTATCCAGCATTTTTTTAAGTCAATGTCAAACAAAAATTCAGTCATTCAAATCATTCTCTTATGAAACGCAACTTGAAGCAGATTATCAAGATCTCACCATGTAGGATTAAGAGTCCCTGGAGGGCGTCCTAGTCCAAAAAGCTCCTCGAAATTCCATTTAGGGTGCTTCGGACTGTTCCTGCTGGATTGCTTCAGGCACCCATTTTTAAAAGTGTCTTCCCATCGAAGAAAGAATCTAATCAGGAGAGTAGAACTAACCACGTATCTCCATACTTGGGAACTGCCAGGGTACTCGAGAATGTTCTTCAAATTAGAGTAGTCCTTCTCCACGGGAAACATTCGAGAAGTCCAGAAAGTCCCAGTGGAAATCCCTATGCATATCCCAAGGTCTACGATCGCGGTCATAAAGAACCAAACTGTGGCCCGGAGCAAAATGTAGTCCTTTTCTTCAGGAAACATGGGAGAGGGAATCCAGGAAGTCCAAGGAGAAATCTCCGTGCATCTCCCAAGCTCTATGATCCCGGTCATAAGAAACCAAAGTCCCCGGTCAGGGAACCGAAATGTGGCCCAGAGTAAAATGTTCCAGAGACAGACTAACCGTCTCATGATGAAACAGTAGAGGCTTTGGCAAACCTCTTCATAAGTAGAAAGGCAACCCATGGTGGATGGGTAGCCAAGTTTACTTATCTGGACGATGGGTGGGTAGGGTCCCACGTTGATGCCGGTCCATGTTTCAGGGCTTATTTCAGTCCCTGTTCGGGCGCCATATGTTGTTTTCGACGGGTTATGTTGTTTTTGCCGGGCTGGCTTCACGGGCGGGTAACAGATGACCAGGGACTCATGGTTGAGCTGTAGGCAGTATCTCTTTATTCATGCAGGACGCAGCCCAATCTAAGATGAGCTAAGCTAAACTCAAGGTACAGTACCGTAAAACTCACAATGCTGTCTTTATATATACTTGCCAAGTAAGGTGGAAACAGGATGTGACATAGAAAGGGTGGAGAGAAAAGTGACTGGTGAAAATCAGAGTGTGACAAAGAGGGGGCAGATTAGGCGAGAATCCTATCACTGAACCACAAATGCCCTGGAGGGGGGGTGGAACTTGTTAACAGTGGTTATGTAAATAGAATGAAGTGGTTATGTAAATAGAATAGTGTTAAGCAGGGGGGATTTAAACCAAATGAAACAGAAGGGGTCTCATGCATACCAACACCTAGCCATTTCCGTTTCCAACTTGCCACTTCCGGGTCTGCCCTTTAAAAGCGTTGGCTCTCTGATCAATAAAGACATTGCATTGCCCCTCCACCACGAGTTCATGAGTCATCTCTCCCACATCGCTGAGTGAGTAGCAGCCCAGGCCGGCTCCAGTCAAGTTCTCTCCAACCCAGAGAGTACGCGCCTGGCAAGAGGCACCCCCACGCTATCCCGGCATAGATAAAAAGATTATTCCAAACTTAAGTCCACATAAGTGAGTGGCCATTTTTATTATCAAATATTTTATGAGTAGACAGTCCTGTGGCATAATTTCCCCCTTAGCGTTTGAAAGTGTGAGGACTTATGCACATGCATAAGCTGGCAGCATCTCTGGTTTGCAGATTTAATCACTGAATTCTCATTTGCTCTAACAAAGGAAGTCCCTCAGTATGACCTGTGAGAGGCTTGTTGGGAGTCAGAGTGGATTCATTCTGAGGATTCAGTATTAATTCACCCATCATCCCCCCTGCAGAAGCCCTGAGGATTTGTAAAGTTCTGCCATTTCTGTTTTGTGTCTTAACATAGCCGTTACAGTTTCTACGAGTTTGTTCCTGCCCCCTTAAATCCAATTTAAGGGGACCAGGTGGTGGCGTACCTGTTTAAGCGCACACACTACAGTGTGCAAGGACCCAGGTTCAAGCCCCTGGTCTCCACCCAAAGGGGTTGGGGGGAGGAATACTTCTCAAGTGGTAAAGCAGGGTTGCAGATGTCTCTCTGTGACCTTCCCCTCTCAATTTCTCTCCGTTTCTATCCAATAATAAATAAATAAATAATCCACTTTAGTAGAGCAGCCATTCATGGAACAAAAATTTATAGTCAATGAGTTAAGCCCTATCATAAAAGGAAATTCATTTGTGAAGAGCTTCAGCGAACCTCAATGCAACACAGTCTCTCTCTCACTGCCACCTTCCCATCTCCAAGACAGGTGTCCCTCTTAGGTGAACCACTGCTGGGACAATGGCTCAGGGGCTGTAGGGATACAAGTGGGGTTCTAGCATATAGAACTGCTATGATGCTTTAGTGACTGAAACAGTTTTTTTGCCTGCAGCATTATCACTGAGGCTCAGTGCCTGCACTAGGAATCCACTGCTCCTGGTGGCCATTTATGTTTCATTGTTGTTGCTGTTGCTGTTGTTGTTGTTGGGTAGGACAGAGAGAAATGGAAGGAGGAGGGGAAGACAGAGGGGGGAGAGAAAGACAGACACCTGCAGACCTGCTTCATCGCCTACAGGTGGGCAGCCGGGGGCTCGAACCAGTGACCCTCCTGCAGGTGGGGAGCTGGGGGCTCGAACCAGGATCCTTGCACCAGTCCCTGGGCTTCGTACAATGTGCAATTAACCCTATGTGCTACTGCCCGTCCCCCCCCTTTTGTAATTATTATCTTTATTTATTTACTGGATAGAGACAGCCAGAAATTGAAAGGAATGGAGGAGATAGGGAGAAAGATAGAGAGACACCTGCAGCACTGCTTCACTACTCATGAAGCATCCCCTGCAGGGGTGACCAGGGGCCCTTGTGCATTGTAACATGTGCACTCAACCAGGTGCACCACCTCCACCTGGCCCCAAGAACGCAAAGTTCTAAGCTTCAGATGGCAGAAAACACTTGGTAGTCAGAGACCAGTGGGTTCCCTCAGCCAACCATGGTTCTGTTTGTACATAACAGCTTACCTTCATTTATACAAAACCACAAAGAGACAAAAACTTTCCACCAGACACCTAGTAGGAGAAAACACAGGGAAAGCAGAAAGGAAACTGTGGATTTAGGATTCAACTTCCGGAGGCGGAGCTACGAGCAGCAGATCGCTTTCTCTCCTCTCCTCTCCTCTCCCGGATCAACTAGGAATACCAAAGGAGACCACCCAGACCGAAACAAGACAAGACTAGAATGACCACAGAAACCCAGTAAATCACCCGTGAGTACAAACACGCATGGCTGGTGACAGAGAGGAGAGAGGGGCCTAAGGAGAGATTAAGTGACTGCTAACAGTTCGACAGTTTGTCAGTGGAGACACCACCTCCAGTCTGCTCCACCAACAAGGGGACAGCTGAAGGGAGGAAAGGACTCCCCAGAGACTCACCAAGTGCAACTCTGAGTCTCCATTGCTACTACCCTCAGAATCTGGAGCAGCAACAGGGAGGGACACCAGGGGACAGAGATCTAACCGGGAAACTCAGGAGAAAACCTATACCTCGGTGGCATAGCTGAGGGGCTGTGAAAGTCTCTTTGCATAACCACTGGATTATCTCTGCCACACCCTGCTTTATCTCTTGGTCAGGAGTCAGTGATTAAGCTAAGAAGCCTATTGATAGTTTAAAAGCCCTCAGGCTCCCATAGCCTACAGGGGAAAAAAAAAGGCTTTTACACCACTGAACTCCAACTCAGGGATTGAAAAAACTGTTAACTTATATAAAATGGTTAAAACAACAAGAAAAAATATTGGAGACTCGAACCAGGACAAGAGTCCAGCTAAAAGTCCTCCAGAGGGTGAAGCAAAAAACAACAAGTTCAACATCCAAACATTAGCTAAGGAAATAATAACAGGAGTGAGTAAAGAATTTGAAAAAATTGTAATCAGAAATGCAGGAACAACAAATGAGAATATGGAAGAAAATTCTAATAATCTCATGGTTATTAGAGAGATGAAAGCTGAAATCGCTGAGCTAAGAAGGCAACTAGCTGAACAAGCTAAAACAGTATCAGAGCAGGGCAACAAAATAGATGAACTCCAGAAAGCAGTAGAGGGCAGAGAGAATAGAATCAATGAGGCTGAAGACAGAATTAGCAAGATTGAGGATGAATTAGAGACAACTAAAAAAGAAGTAAGAGATCTAAAAAAGAGATTAAGAGATGCTGAAAACAACAACAGAGTCCTATGGGATGACTTCAAAAGAAACAATATACGCATTATTGGCTTACCAGAGGAAGAAAGAGAAGGGGAAGAAGAAAGCGTTCCCCAGGCCATAATAGCTGAAAATTTCTCTAGTCTAGACAACACCAAAGACATAAAGATTCAAGAAGCCCATAGGGTCCCAAACAGAATTAACCCAGACCTAAAGATACCAAGACATGTCATACTTAGAATGGAAAGGAATAAGGATAAAGAAAGGATCCTCAAGGCTGCAAGAGAAAAACAAAGAGTCACCTACAAAGGAAAACCCATAAGATTAGCAGCAGATTTCTCCATACAAACACGTAGGCCAGAAGAGAATGGCAAGATATCTATCGAGTGCTCAATGAGAAAGGCTTTCAGCCAAGAATACTATATCCTGCTAGATTGTCATTCAGACTAGATGGAAGCATCAAAACCTTCTCAGACAAGCAACAGTTGAAGGAAGCAACCATCACCAAGCCTGCCCTGAAAGAAGTTCTGAAAGGTCTCCTATAAACAACCAGACCACCACAAATAGGACATATATCAAAACACTCTAAAACTCTACAAGAATGGCGTTAAAATATCTTCAATCTTTGATATCAATAAATGTCAATGGCCTGAATTCACCTATTAAAAGACACAGAGTAGGAAGATGGATCAGAAAACACAACCCAACAATATGTTGTCTACAGGAAACTCACCTAACGCAACAAGACAAACACAGACTTAAAGTGAAAGGATGGAAAACTATCATTCAAGCCAATGGCCCACAAAAAAGGACAGGAACAGCTATTCTCATATCTGACATGATAGACTTTAAAATAGATAAGATTAAAAAAGATAGGAATGGACACTACTTAATGCTCAGAGGATCAGTCAATCAAGAGGACTTAACAATTATTAACATCTATGCACCCAATGAGAAGCCATCTAAATACATCAAACTTCTACTGAAAGAGCTACAGCAATATATTAACAGTAACACAATCATAGTAGGGGACTTCAACACCCCATTCTCTCAACTTGACAGATCATCCAGGCAGAAAATCAGTAAAGACATAAGGGAGCTAAATGAAGAGATAGATAAACTAGAACTATTGGACATTTTCAGAGTCATTCATCCCAAGAAACTGGAATACACATTTTACTCAAATCCACATGGATCATTCTCAAGGATAGAACATATGTTAGGCCACAAAGACAGCATCAGTCTATTCAAGAGCACTGAAATCATCCCAAGCATCTTCTCAGACCACAGTGGAATTAAACTAACACTTAACAATCAACAAAAGATTAGTAACAGTGCCAAAATGTGGAAGCTCAACAGTACACTTCTTAACAACTTCTGGGTCAAAGAGGAAATCAAGGAAGAAATCAAAATGTTTCGAGAGTTCAATGAAAATGAAGACACAAGCGATCAAAATATTTGGGACACAGCTAAAGCAGTCCTAAGAGGGAAGTTCATAGCTATACAAGCACACATTAGGAAACAAGAAAAGGCACAAATAAACAGCCTGATTGCACATCTTAAAGACCTAGAAGAACAACAACAAAGGAATCCTAAAGCAACCAGAAGGACAGAAATCACTAAAGTTAGGGCAGAAATAAATAACATTGAGAATAGGAAAACCATACAAAAGATCAATGAAAGTAAATGTTGGTTCTTCAAAAGAGTAAACAAAATCGACAAACCTTTAGCCAGACTCACAAAACAAAAAAGGGAGAAGACCCAAATAAATCGGATAGTAAATGAAAGAGGAGATATCACAACAGACATTGCAGAAATTCAACATATCATGCGAGGCTTCTATGAACAACTATATGCCACCAAACTAGAGAACCTGGAAGAAATGAATGATTTCCTAGATACCTACCAACTTCCAAAACTAAGAGGAAGTGGATAACATGAACAGGCCCATCACAGCTAATGAAATTGAAACAGTTATCAAAAATCTTCCCAAAAATAAAAGTCCTGGACCAGATGGTTTTACAAATGAATTCTACAAAACTTTCAAAGAAGAACTAATACCTCTACTTTTAAAAGTCTTCCAGAAGATTGAAGACACTGGAATACTCCCTGCCAGCTTCTATGAAGCCAACATCACCCTGATACCAAAAGCACACAGGGACACAACCAAAAAAGAAAACTACAGACCAATATCTCTGATGAACATAGATGCGAAAATATTGAACAAAATTCTAGCCAACCGGATACAGCAGTATATCAAAAAGATTGTTCATCATGACCAAGTGGGGTTTATCCCAGGCATGCAAGGTTGGTTTAATATACGTAAATCAATCAATGTGATCCACCACATCAACAAAAGCAAGACCAAAAACCACATGGTCATATCAATAGATGCAGAGAAAGCCTTTGACAAAATACAACATCCCTTTATGATCAAAACACTACAAAAAATAGGAATAGATGGAAAATTCCTGAAGATAGTGGAGTCTATATATAGCAAACCTACAGCCAACATCATACTCAATGGTGAAAAACTGGAAGCATTTCCACTCAGATCAGGTACTAGACAGGGCTGCCCACTATCACCATTACTATTCAACATAGTGTTGGAAGTTCTTGCCATAGCAATCAGGCAGGAGCAAGGAATTAAAGGCATACAGATTGGAAGAGAAGAAGTCAAACTCTCCTTATTTGCAGATGACATGATAGTATACATGGAAAAACCTAAGGAATCCAGCATGAAGCTTTTGGAAATCATCAGGCAATACAGTAATGTGTCAGGCTATAAAATTAACATTCAAAAGTCAGTGGCATTCCTCTATGCAAACACTAAGTTAGAAGAAATTGAAATCCAGAAGTCAGTTCCTTTTTCTATAGCAACAAAACCAATAAAATATCTAGGAGTAAACCTAACCAAAGAAGTGAAAGACTTGTATACTGAAAATTATGAGTCACTACTCAAAGAAATTGAAAAAGACACAAAGAAGTGGAAAGATATTCCATGTTCATGGGTTGGAAGAATTAACATCATCAAAATGAATATATTACCCAGAGCCATCTACAAATTGAATGCTATCCCCATCAATATCCCAAGCACATTTTTTAGGAGAATAGAAAAAATGCTACAAATGTTTATCTGGAACCAGAAAAGACCTAGAATTGCCAAAACAATCTTGAGAAAAAAGAACAGAACCGGAGGCATCACACTGCCAGATCTCAAACTGTATTATAGGGCCATTGTCATCAAAACTGCTTGGTACTGGAACATGAACAGACACACTGACCAGTGGAATAGAATTGAGAGCCCAGAAATGAGGCCCCACACGTATGGACATCTAATCTTTGACAAAGGGGCCCACACTATTATATGGGGGAAGCAGAGTCTCTTCAACAAATGGTGTTGGAAACAATGGGTTGAAACATGCAGAAGAATGAAACTGAATCACTGTATTTCACCAAATACAAAAGTAAATTCCAAGTGGATCAAGGACTTGGATGTTAGACCACAAACTATCAGATACTTAGAGGAAAATATTGGCAGAACTTTTTTCCGCATAAATTTTAAAGACATTTTCAATGAAAAGAATCCAATTACAAGGAAGACTAAGGCAAGTATAAACCTATGGGACTACATCAAATTAAAAAGCTTCTTCACAGCAAAAGAAACCACTACCCAAATCAAGAGACCCCTCACAGAATGGGAGAAGATCTTTACATGCCATACATCAGATAAGAGTTTAATAACCAACATATATAAAGAGCTTGCCATTCTCAGCAACAAGACAACAAATAACCCCATCCAAAAATGGGGGGAGGACTTGGACAGAATATTCACCACAGAAGAGATCCAAAAGGCTGAGAAACACATGAAAAAATGCTCCAAGTCTCTGATTGTCAGAGAAATGCAAATCAAGACAACAATGAGATATCACTTCACTCCTGTGAGAATGTCACACATCAGAAAAGGTAACAGCAGCAAATGCTGGAGAGGGTGTGGGGTCAAAGGAACCCTCCTGCACTGCTGGTGGGAATGTCAATTGGTCCAGCCTCTGTGGAGAACAGTCTGGAGAACTCTCAGAAGGCTAGAAATGGACCTACCCTATGACCCTGCAATTCCCCTCCTGGGGATATATCCTAAGGAACCCAACACATCCATCCAAAAAGATCTGTGTACACATATGTTCTTGGCAGCACAATTTGTAATAGCCAAAACCTGGAAGCAACCCAGGTGTCCAACAACAGATGAGTGGCTGAGCAAGTTGTGGTATATATACACAATGGAATACTATTCAGCTGTAAAAAATGGTGACTTCACCGTTTTCAGCCGATCTTGGATGGACCTTGAAAAAATCATGTTGAGTGAAATAAGTCAGAAACAGAAGGATGAATACGGGATGATCTCACTCTGAGGCCGAAGTTGAAAAACAAGATTAGAAAAGAAAACACAAGTCGAACCTGAAATGGAATTGGAGTATTACACCAAAGTAAAAGACTCTGGGGTGGGTGGGTGGGTGGGGAGAATACAGGTCCATGAAAAATGATGAATGAAATAGTGGGGGTTGTATTGTTAAATGGGAATCTGGGGAATGTTATGCATGTAAAAAAAAAAAAAAAAAGAAGTAGAAACGCAAAGCAGAAATTGACTGAGTTTGGAGTATGGCACCAAAGTAAGAAAGCAGAAGTACACTAGAGTTTGCAGTGAGTACCTCCCTAATACTTCCTCTCCACTTTTCCAAGCTTTGGGTCCATGATTGCTCAACAATTTGTTTGGCTTTGTATGTTAACTCTCTTTTCAGTCACCAGGTTCCAGGTGTCATCAGGATGCCGGCCAGGCTTCCCTGGACTGAAGACCCCACCAATGTGTCCTGGAGCTCAGCTTCCCCAGAGACCCACCCTACTAGGGAAAGAGAGAGGCAGACTGGGAGTATGGACCGACCAGTCAACGCCCATGTTCAGCGGGGAAGCAATTACAGAAGCCAGGCCTTCTACCTTCTGCAACCCACAATGACCCTGGGTCCATGCTCCCAGAGGGCTAGAGAATGGGAAAGCTATCGGGGGAGGGGGTGGGATATGGAGATTGGGTGGTGGGAATTGTGTGGAGTTGTACCCCTCCTACCCTATGGTTTTGTTAATTAATCCTTTCTTAAATAAAAAAAAAATTTAAAAAAAAGAAAGGAAACTGTGTTTCTTGACCTGTCTTTGCAGACAGCAGGTGGCAGCTCGGTGGAGAAGGTCATCTGAGAGAGAAGAGTACTCAGCTGGGGCCTGGGAATTGACAGGGTGGGTAAAGTGCTGGTCTCTCAAGCATGATGTCCCAGGTTTGCTCTCCACCAGCCCATGTTCCAGAGCGAGGCTCTGGTTCTTACCCCTACACTGCCCCATTAATAAATAATAAACAAATTAAAAAGAAAAACACTGGGAGTCGGGCAGTAACACAGCGGCTTAAGCGTGAAGACCAGAGTGAGGATCCTGGTTCAAGCCCCCGGCTCCCCACCTGCTGGGGAGTCGCTTCACAGGAGGTGAAGCAGGTCTGCAGGTGTCTTTCTCTCCCCCTCTCTGTCTTCCCCTCCTCTCTCCATTTCTCTCTGTCTTGTCAACAACAATGACATCAATAACAACAACAATAATAACTACAACAATAATAAAAAACACAAAAGCAACACAAGGGAAAAGAAATAGATAAATATATATAAAAACCCTAGAATTGTTATTCATTGGTTCATCTGTCAGACTAGAACCTAGACACTAATGAATTGCACATGTTAGGCAAGATTTTCATTCATCTGTCAGGAGAAATAGAATGAGATGGAAGGGAAAGATACTTGAAAGATTCTTGAGAATTCCCAGGGCTGTGACAATAACTCACTTGAACACTGTGCTGCTCTGCCATGTGTCCAACAGACGTTCACACCCGGCCCCCATCATGGTAAAGGAAACTTCAGCTCTGTGGTGATATTCTCTCTCTCTCTCTCTCTTCCTCTCTTCCTCTCTCTCTCTCTCTATCTCTCTCTTCCTCTCTCCCTGTTTCTCTCTCTCTCAAGAATTCACTAAATACACTACTCAGGAATCCCATCTAAAGAAAAGTTTTAATCTCATGACTATGAAGTGGGGACTAGGAGACCCAACACTGGTGTCACCTTGTCCAAGGACACAGGTTTAACCTCCACCTATCCCCACCAGCAGGGGGCGAGCTTCACGAGGAGTGAAGCAGGGCTGCAAGTGTGACTCTATCTCTTCCTGTCTCCCCCTTCCCACTCAGTTTCTCTCTGTCCTATCAAAGAAGCTGGGGGGAAGTGGCCACCAGCAGCGGTGGATTCTTTGTGCTGGCATGGAGACCTAGTGATAACCTTGATGATAATTTAAAAAATAATAATAAAATAAAGGTGGCCAGGAGGTGGCGCACCTGGCTAAGCACATGTTCCATTGCGCAAAGACCTGGGTTCAAGCCTCTGGCCCCCACCTGCAGGGGGAAAGCTTTGCAAGTGGTGAAGCAGGGCTGCAGGTGTCTCTCTGTCTCTCTCCCTCTCTACCTCCCCCTTCCCTTTTGATTTCTGGCTGTCTCTATGCAACAAATAAAAATAATAAAAATTTAAATAAAATAAAATAGAAATGACAAATGAGCAATAGAATGAGACAAGCAAAGCCCCAGGAGAAATAGTGGTGAAAAAAGGAAGCATCAGCTTAGCCTGTTCTTTCTTTTTATACATACACACATATATTAACTAAACATAAACTATATATATTAAATATATATTTATACATACACACATATATAAACATATATTAAATATATATTTATACATACACATATATATAACTATACATATATAATATATTAAATATATATTTATACATACACATATATATAACTATACATATATAATATATTAAATATATATTTATACATACACACATATAAATAAACATATATTATATATATTTATACATACACACATATATTATATATCTTAAATATATATATTTATACATACACACATATATAGCTAAACATATATTATATATCTTAAATATATATTTATACATACACACATATATAAGTAAACATATATCATATATCTTAAATATATATTTATACATACACACATATATAACTAAACATATATAATATATAAAATATATATTTATACACACATATATAAACATATATTATATATTAAATATATATTTATACATACACACATATAAATAAACATATATATCTTAAATATATATTTATACATACACACATATATAAGTAAACATATATCATATATATTAAATATATATTTATACATACATGCATATAACTAAACATATATCATATATGTTAAATATATATTTATACATACACACATATATAAACATATATTACATATTAAATATATATTTATACATACACACATATATAGCTAAACATATATTATATATCTTAAATATATATTTATACATACACACATATATAGCTAAACATATATTATATATCTTAAATATATATTTATACATGCACACATATATAACTAAACATATATATTAAATATATATTTATACATACACACATATATAGCTAAACATATATTATATATCTTAAATATATATCTATAAATACACACATATATAGCTAAACATATATTATATATCTTAAATATATATCTATACGTACACACATATATAGCTAAACATATATTATATATCTTAAATATATATCTATACATACACACATATATAGCTAAACATATATTATATATCTTAAATATATATCTATACATACACACATATATAGCTAAACATATATTATATATCTTAAATATATATTTATACATGCACACATATATAACTAAACATATATATATTAAATATATATTTATACATACACATATATAACTAAACATATATTATATATATTAAATATATATTAAATTTATATAAATATATATGGATCTTCCCTTTTGTTGCTCTCTTTGTTGTTGTAGTTATTATTGTTGTTGTTATTGATGTCGTCGTTGTTGGATAGGACAGAGAGAAATGGAGAGAGGAGGGGAAGACAGAGAGGGGGAGAGAAAGAAAGACACCTGCAGACCTGCTTCACCACCTGGGAAGTGACTTCCCTGCAGGTGGGGAGCCGGGGGTTCGAACCGGGATCCTTATGCTGGTCCTTGCGCTTTGCGCCACGTGCACTTAACCCACTGCGCCACCGCCAGACCCCCAACCTGTTTTTTCTTACTGTTGTCCCAGGGTCCCTTCAGACACCCAAGTGGATAGGGTAAGAGTTTTTGAGAATGTATCAAGTGCAGGTGCTGAAAAGAAAGCAGCCCAGGAAGTGGCCTGGGAGTACAGAGAAAGACTGGAAAGCCTGTGGTTCAGAGTTCCGTTCCTGGCACCCCATGTGCTGGGAAAAGTCTCTGGTTCTCTCTATAAACACTCAACTTACCTCAGCAACACCTGGAGGTTGGAAAGGTAACAGACAGACAGACAGGACGAGAGTGGGTTTCCAAAGGAGTCACTGTCAGGAAGGAGAAATGAAAGGATTCACATTCTCATGTTTAAAAAGTACTTCTCAGGGTTGGGTGGTGGTGCACCTGGTTGAGCGCACATGTTACAGTGCTCAAGGACCCAGGTTCAAGCCCCGGTCTCCACCTGCAGGGGGGAAGCTTCACAAGTGGTGAAGCAGGGCTGCAGGGGTCTCTCTGCCTCTCTCCCTCTCTATCTCCCCCTTCCTTCTGGATTTCTGGCTGTTTCTATCCAAAAAAAAATTAATAAAGATAATAAAAAGATTTTTAAGTACTTCTCTCCCTCTCTTCTTCTCTCTCTCCCTCCCTCCATCTCCCTCTCTCTCTCTCTCTTTTTTTTTTTCCAGAGCACTGCTCAACTCTGGCTTACAGTAGTGTGGGGAAATGAACCTGGGAACCCCCAGCATGAGAGTGTTTTAGCACAGACTTTATGCCTTTATGCTATCTGCTGCCACCCACTATCTGCTGCCACCCACTCTCCATTTTTGTGCCATGTTTTGTCTTCTTGTTCCACAGGAAGTGAGAAAAGGACTGAAGCACTTGAGGCAACACTTTATCTGAGACTGTTGCCCAATGTTACAGAAGAATTGTGATGACTACGGATTCATGTGGCTATTGCATCAGACCCTCGTGCCTACAGGTTACAAAAACAGGTGCAAACATGACCAGAACACTCTCTACAAACTTCTAGTATTGCCTTTTTTGAAAAAAACCTTCAAACAAATGTTGTCATTCTGTTGACAGTGTGGTAGCGAAACAGGGGTCCTGAAGACTCTTGCCAGAGCGCTTTGCAGACCAAGTCCTTATTACAGGGACAGGCAGAACAACTAATCTGGTTTCTACTGGAGCTTCCCTCTGAGCTCGCCTTTGGCACCTCACCTGGGCACATTTATCACTAAACGGTCTGTGTCAAGCACAAGCACAGATCATTCCCTTATAAATAATTGACTTAGTGCCCAAGAAGCATGATGTTTACAAGAACACTGTCTCCCCATAGCCACTGAAGAGAAAGAAGGAAGCAGATCTAAAACGTCAGAGTTTGCAAGCGTACTGATTAACCTCATCTACCCATTTGTGGTACATGGCTCTGTGCCAGGTGCTAGGTGCTTATAATACAGCAGAAAGGAAAAAAAATAAAAACACTTGGAGGGTAGATATCATAACGGTTCTGCAAAGAGACTCATGCCTGAGGCTCCAAAGTCCCAGGTCCAACCCCCCGCACCACCATAAGCCAGAGCTGAGCAGTGCTCTGGTAAAAAAACAGAACAAGGGAGTCGGGTGGTAGTGCAGCGGGTTAAGTGCACGTGGGGCAAAGTGCAAGGGTCGGTGTTAGGATCCCAGTTCGAGCCCCAGGCTCCCCACCTGCAGGGGAGTCGCTTCACAGGAGGTGAAGCAGGTCTGCAGGTGTCTGTCTTTCTCTCCCCTTCTCTGTCTTCCCCTCCTCTCTCCATTTCTCTCTGCCCTATCCAACAATGACGACAAGAATAAGCACAACAATAAAACAACAAGGGCAGCAAAAGGGAATACATAAATAAACAAATATATGTTTAAAAAATAAAAATGGAAAAAATGTTCAGGTGAAGGTGACTTATGAGTGCTTGTGACTCAAAGGACGGTGAGCAGGGACCTCCAGTACTAAACGGGGGCTAAGCTGCCCTGACTGAGGGACAGTGAGATCTAAGCTAAGATATAAAGTAGGAGAGAGAGTCGACCAAACAGCTGTGAGAATGCTGGTGCTCTCTTAAGTCAGAGAGTAGAGACTGGTGATAGTGTCTGAATGCAAGGAACTAGTAAGAGGTTGGAAAGGCAACTCAACATGATTTTGGTCCATACTCCCAAAGGGAAAAGTCTTAGGGGAAGATGAAAAAGAGAGAGAGGCAGGCAGGCATTTAGAAGTCACTGGAGGGGTGTCACTCTACACTGCCTCCTTTTTTATTATTATTATTATTATTATTATTATTATTATTATTATTATCATTTAATCTTGGAATTTGGAGTTTATTTAAAGGAAAATTTGCCTTTTCCTTTACATTTTTTTAAATTTATTTTTTATTTCTTTTTGGGGCCCAGTGGTGGTGCACCTGGTTGAGTGCACATGTTACAGTGCACAAGGACCCAGTTTCAAGCCCCTGGTCCCCACCTACAGGGGCAAAGCTTTGCGAGTGGTAGAGCAGGGCTGCAGGGGTCTCTCTGTCTCTCTCCTGCTCTATCTCTTCTTTTATTTTTATTTATTTATATTTATTTTTCCCTTTTTGTTGCCCTTGTTGTTTTCTGTTGTAATTATTATTGTTGTTGATGTCGTTGTTGTTAGATAGGACAGACAGAAATGGAGAGAGGAGGGGAAGACAAGGGGGGAGAGAAAGACAGACACCTGCAGGCCTGCTTCACTGCCTGTGAAGCAACTCCCCTGCAGGTGGGGAGCTGGGGGCTGGAACCAGGATCCTTAGCCTTACCCAGGTCCTTTGTGCTTTGCACCACATGCGCTTAACCTGCTGTGCTACCGCCGACTCCCGCTTCTCTATCTCTTCTTACTCTCTCAATTTCTGGTTGTCTCTAGCCAATAAAGATAATTTAAAAGAATTCTTTAAAAAAAAGATTTGTTTACTAATGTGAGGAGAAAGAGTGATAGAAAGTGTGAGAGAGAGAGAGAGAGAGAGACTCCCGGAACACCACCCTGGCACATGCAATTCTGGGGCCCAAGGTGAGACTTCATGCCTGAGGGCTCGGTGCTTTATCCACATGCCACTTGCTGGACTGCTTCACTTGGTCCTTTTTCTCTCCCTGCTTTCTCTGTACAAATGAATCCATCTCTTTCCTACAGCTGGCTTGAGAGCTGAAAGGACTTTTAGCTTTTGAGAGGGAGCTCCCTATCAGTTCAGAACTGTTGGCCTCATATAGAAACACTCGTTCACATTTTGTAACAAGGGGAGAAGAGGAACTTGCCAGGGGCTGGAGGAAATGAGATTTCAGGAAGCTGGATGAAGGGGCTCTGATAACACCTCAGTATAAACTCATTTGTTAGGAACATTGAAAATCATTCTTTCTTTATTTATTTATTGTTGGACAGAGACAGAGAAGTTGAGGGAGGAGGGGCAGATAGAGAGGGATAAAGAAAGAGGCCCTTGCAGCCCTGCTTCACCACTTGCAAAGCTTTCCCCCTGCAGGTGGGAACCAGGGGCTCATACCTGGGTCCTTATGCATTGTAATGTGAGCGCTTAACCTGTAATCACTGGTCAAAATATCGAGCACTCTTTTTTTCCTCTGCTATATTCTTGGCTTAGAACCATATTAAATATTTGTTGGTGTATTGCACCAAAGTAAAAGATTCTGGGGCTTGGGGGAGTGTTCAGGTCCTGGAACATGATGGCAGAGGAGGACCTAGTGGGGGTTGGATTGGTATGTGGAAAACTGAGAAATGTTATACATGTACAAGCTGTATTTTACTGTGGAGTGTAAACCATAAATCCCCGCATAAAGAAAAAAAAATATTTGGAAATTCCTGTTTTAATGCAGACACCTGTTACATTTTAAAATTATTTAATTGATATTTATATTATGGAATTACATGTTAACAGAGGTTTGAATCCACACCATTCCCACCACCAGAGTTCTGAATCTTCACTCTCTCCACTGCAATCTACCAGAGTTCCCCTAAAGTTGTAGACATGGGCCAACCATCATCTCCACAACTATCTGTCCATGTTTATAGTAGTTGCCCCCATTTTTTCTCTGATTCAACCGTCCCTTCCCCTCCAAGCCGCTCATAACATCATAGCTACATCC
This sequence comes from Erinaceus europaeus, assembly GCF_950295315.1. Classification (NCBI taxonomy): domain Eukaryota; kingdom Metazoa; phylum Chordata; class Mammalia; order Eulipotyphla; family Erinaceidae; genus Erinaceus; species Erinaceus europaeus. The sequence continues at coordinate 132,968,556 of NC_080168.1, read as the reverse complement.
ACATGTCCCTCTCCTTTTCCTTCTGTCTCTCTGGTGCTGATGGAGCTGGAGTCAGAGTCCCCTTATCTTCATCCTGTCATTTCTCCCTCACTGGGATAAATCAAGATTATTTTTGGGGTGCAGAAGGTGGGAGTTCTGGCTTCTGTAGCTGCTTCTCTGCTGAGCATGGGTGTTGACAGGTCTATCCACACCCACAGCCTGTTTCTGTCTCTCCCTAGTGGGGCAGGACTCTGGAGATGGGAGGGTCCAGGACACATGGGTGAGGTCGTCTGCTCAGAGAAGTCGGGGTGGAGCATCTGTAACTTGGTGTCTGGAAGGTGGCATGACCTAAGTTGAGACAGGATGGTTAATGAACAAGAACCAAAAAGTAGGATTAGAGCAGATGAGATTAGTGCTTTTAGGGTAGAAGAAAGCTAGGAAATTAATTTTAGGCATGCTCCTGGGGGCACACAACTATGGTAGTTTTTTAAAAATATTTATTTATTTATTTATTTATTCCCTTTTTGTTGCCCTTGTTGTTTTATTGTTGTAGTTATTATTGATGTCACTGTTGTTGGATAGGACAGAGAGAAATGGAGAGAGGAGGGGAAGACAGGAGGAGAGAGTTTGGCAGCTAGCCTGAGGGTTGGATGAGAATACTGTCTGAGAGCATGGTGTCAGAGTAGAGTAAAGGCCTAGAAAGTTGTATTAGGGAAGGGCGTAGCTCTCATTCTTGAAAAAAAATTCTGTGGCTAAAATTAACTATTTACCTCCATCCACCTGCTCCGGCGTGTGCGTGTGCGTGTGTGTTTAGCACCAGAGCCTGTGTCACCTGAGGCCCTGCTGCTCTGAGCTGGCAGCTCATGGTCACAGCTGGGAACACTGCAGGCTGCACTCATTTCAGGACCAGTCTTCAGAGAGTGACAGGTGCAGGATACCCCCAGCCTCCCTTCAGAGATGGGGCTTCCCTCCCACTGTTGCTTTATGGTGAGGTCCTGGGAGGGCCCGCATGATGCCGTCCCTTGTGGAAGTGACCAGTGGTGGAAACCTGCTACTTTATTGCATCTGGTTAGCAGGAAACTTAAGCATCTTCTCCATGGAGGAGATGCAGGGGCCATTAAGTGACTCCTAATGCCAAGTGAGTCAGCAAAGAGACCGGGGTAAGCGTGGACTAAGTAGATTACACTAGAACAGTGATTACATTCGAGTTGTCTTTACATGTCTCCAGGGAGAGTCCTCTTTGTTTCCTTCCCCTGTGGTGCCAGGCTCTCTTGCAGGCCCTGCACTACTGCTCCTGGACCAACTCCTTCACTCTTTCTGTGAGAGGAAGAAGCCACAGATCATTCTATCATTCATGGAAGTTCCCTAAATGATAGTCCCATCTGGTGGCAGGGTCGGACCCAGGATCTCATGTGTAATATGGGCTACATGCTGCCAAGTGAGCTATATGTAGCATCAAAAGATGAAAACTTAAAAAAGTAATTAATTTATGAGGGAGACAGAGAGAGCTAGAGCATAATACACTGAGATTCAGACTCAGGACCTTGTGCAGGGTAGCTCAGTGCTTTACCCTCAGTACCACCTGCCAGGCTGCATGATAAAGACTTTCTCCTGCTGCTCCAGTTCTCTCTCCCCTTCTACATACCACATACATGTCTGGTTCTTTGCTTCTAAACTTTCTTATTAAAAAGGATATTGGGAGTCGGCCGGTAGCGCAGCGGGTTAAGCGAAGGTAGCGCGAAATGCAAGGACCAGTTTAAGGATCCCGGTTCGAACCCCGGCTCCCCACCTGCAGGGGAGTCGCTTCACAGGAGGTGAAGCAGGTCTGCAGGTGTCTGTCTTTCTCTCACCCTCTCTGTCTTCCCCTCCTCTCTCCATTTCTCTCTGTCCTACCCAACAACAACATTAATAACAACAATAATAATAACTACAACAACAAAACAACAAGGGCAACAAAAGGGAATAAATAAATATAAAAGATGTGTGGCATCAAAGTAAAAACCCTGTGGTGAGGGGTAGACATGCAGCTTCCTGGGACAGTGGGGGGTGGGAGTGGGTGGGAGGGATGGGTCACAGTCTTTTGGTGGTGGGAATGGTGTGTATGTACACTCCTAGTAAAATGTAGTCATATAAATCACTAGTTAATTAATATGACAGGGGGAAATTAATTGTATGTCTCGAAGTTTTTCAAAACATAAACTGAATCTTTTCAATATATAGGCTGTGTAATTGATATGTGGACTCTCTCAAAAGCCTAGACCAAGTAGATCAGAAGCAACCAATAGCACAGCTATATACAAGATACTGGGTACTGTACAGCAAACCCTAACAAAAGGACTTTTCAAAGTTAACCCAATTACCAAACAATATGATGATAACATTAACTATCCATTGTCTTTTTGAACCCTAAGACAGCAGGAACCTCACATCTCCACTATAGAGCCCCTACTTCCCCCAGTCCTGGAACCCTTGGATAGGGCCCACTTTCCCATATGCCTCTCCCAATCCATATCAAATAATATTGCATCCACCGATCACAACCTAACCAACGTAACGATGGCCACCTCAACATGCTTCACTTCAGACTGTGTCCAGAGACTACACGTGTGGAATGACAACCCTTCAGCTTCATTATTCAGGTGAGACCTTTCCTTTCATAGTATACTCTAATTCCATCTCAGGTGGTTCACTTTCTAACAAAGTCCCAAAACCTAGATATACACCAGGTTCTGTGAGAGAGAGCATATGTTCACACGTATCCGTAAACTACTGCAAAATATATGCCTGAAAGCAGAAGTGCACTAGAGTTTGCAGTGAGTACCCCCCTAACACTTCCTCTCCACTATTTCAAGCTTTGTGTCCATGATTGCTCAACAATTTGTTTGGCTTCATATGTTAACTCTCTTTTCAGTCACCAGGTTCCAGATGTCATCAGGATGCCGGCCAGGCTTCCCTGAACTGAAGACCCCACCAATGTGTCCTGGAGCTCCGCTTCCCCAGAGACCCACCCCACTAGGGAAAGAGAGAGGCAGACTGGGAGTATGGACCAACCAGTCAATGCCCATGTTCAGCAGGGAAGCAATTACAGAAGCCAGGCCTTCCACCTTCTGCATCCCACAATGACCCTGGGTCCATGCTCCCAGAGGGATAGAGAATGGGAAAGCTATCAGGGGAGGGGGTGGAATATGGAGGTTGGGTGGTGGGAATTGTGTGGAATTGTACCCCTCCTACCCTATGGTTTTGTTAATTAATCCTTTCTTAAATAATATATATTATAAGATATTTTATTTTAAACTTTATTTTTTATTTTCTAGAGTTCCTTCTTTTCAAAAAAAAAATTTTATTTATAAAAAGAGAACATTGACTAAACCATAGGATCAGAGGGGTACAACTCCACACAATTCCCACCACCAGAACTCCACAAAATTCCCACCACCAGAACCTCCCTTCCCCTGATAGCTTTCCTACTCTGTATCCCTCTGGGAGTGTGGACCCAAGATCATTGTGGGTGCAGAAGGTGGAAGGTCTGGCTTCTGTAATTGCTTCCCCACTGAACATGGGTGTTGGCAGGTGGATCCATACTCCCAGCCTATCTATCTCTTTCCTTAGTGGGACAGGGCTCTGGGGAAGCGGGGCTCCAGGACACATTGGTGGGGTTCTCTGTCCAGGGAAGTCTGGTCAGCATCATGTTAGCATCTGGAACCTGGTGGTTGAAAAGAGAGTTAACATACAAGGCCAAACAAATTTTTGACCAGTCATGGACCTAAGAGTTGGAATAGTGCAGATGAAGAGTTGGGGGGGGGGCCCTCCATTTTGTGGATAGCTAGTAGGCATATTTTAGTTATATCCCAAAGGGCCTCTGGGTATACTAGATTTTTTTTTCTTTTTCTTTTTTCCCCCGAGCCTGAAATCTGATATGCCGGTGAATCCAAGTTATTGTTGGGGAGATGATGTCATGGATGGAAAAAGGATCAGAAAGCTGGATCAGGGAAGAGAGTAGCTCCCTAATATGGGAAAGGGGTATAAATATTGTTGACTGTAAACCCCACTGATTTGATCTGATCTGGGGCCAATAATCAGCTTAGGAGCCTATGTGAACTCTGCATCCCTGTAGATCTGAGCTCACATTCTGTGGTCATGAGTAGGAACGTTCCAAGCTGCCCCAATATCAGGACCCATCTTCCTCAGGTGTAGCATAGAGGATGTTGTCCAGTCAGAGGATGGAATATTCTCTACCATTGTTGATCCAAGTTGAGGGCAAGGTCCTATGGGGGCCCACAAAGGGGTCTGTTCTGTTGTTCCTGATAGGAATGACCAGTAACAATGGAGAAAGGGATTTATTTGAGGTCTGGGCCCATCATGTCTGTTTGGGAATCTCATGGCTCCCCAATTAGGGCCCCAGTTGAGGGGTGGCCTGATAGTTACTAAAGAGTCATTATTAAAGTATGCCAGTCTCTTGCCCTTATTCAGCTTTTGCAGTCCTTGCTTTTATAAGGTTAGCTTTGGAGTGAGTGAGAGAACTGTAATAGGAAGTAGGTGAGGAGGGTAACATTTTTACTTTTAGATATATGTTTTCCCCTTATCTGGAAAAGTAAATTTTATTGAGGAAGTGACTGACCCTCACATCTTCCATGATTCTTTTTGTTTAGTATGCTGACAGTTGATCTAATTCCTTGATCTAGAATTCCTTTCAACTGTAATATCTATTTATGTTTTTTTTTTAAAAATTTTAAAAATATTTATTTATTAATTCCCTTTTGTTACCCTTGTTGTTTTATTGTTGTAGTTATTATTGTTGTTGTTGGACAGAACAGAGAAAAGTGGAGAGAGGAGGGAAGACTGAGGGGGGAGAGAAAGACAGACACCTGCAGACCTGCTTCACTGCCTGTGAAGCGACTCCCCTGTGTCGGGTAGTATGCCACCTCCCCCTGGCTTCTGCTTAACCATATGCCTATATAGGGATTTACTGATCCAAAGCTTTGGTCTATTTACATAAATCACTTTTACATAAAGCACTCCAGGGCATAAGTTTAATGGGTTTTCCAGGACAATTAGATAATCATTTTCCCTCTAATAATTTGATAGCTTCTTTACCTCTGTTGCTTCTACTAGTACCTAAACTTTTCTCTCGAGATCCCATCCCCTTTGCTCCTACAGTGTTCACTGATGGTGGAAAAAAGGGAGCTGCTGCCCTTATATATTATCCAGACCAGCAATACCCCAAACCTCTCTTTACTGAACTTCCTGATAATTCCCCTCAGTACAAAGAACTTTATGCTGTTTTCCTTGCATGAAAAGCTGTACCAGAATCCTTCAACCTTTTTTCTGACAGTGTGTATACTGTTAACTTACTTCCATGGCTTGCTCGATCTTATGTAAGAATTGATGACAACCCACTTTCTCCTCTTTTAATTCAAATTGCCTCTATGCTCTGTTCTCGAACCCATCCACTGTATGTTCAGCACCTACGTTCCCACAGCCCTCTTCCTGGTCCCCTGTCAGAAGGGAATGCTGCAGCCGACCACCTTGCCTCCACAGGAATTCTCCTAGCCTCTGTCTCTAATCCTGCTGACTTTCATTCCCTAACCCATGTTAATCTTAAAGGTCTTCGAGCTCGATTTCCTGATATTCCTCTGCCACAGTTAAAACGTATTCTTGCTACATGTTCCTCCTGTGCAGGTCTAATCAAAACACCTGCTATTCAGACTCTGGGGGTTAATCCTCGAGGTTTAAAAGCCAACGCTCTTTGGCAAATTGATGTTACTCACATACCTAACTTTGGCAAACAAAAATATGTGTTCGTCTCAATTGATACCTTCTCTAAGTTTATGTGGGCTACAGCTCAGACTGGAGAAAACTCAAAAAAGCTTATAAGCCATATGCTCTCCTGTTTTGCTGTAATGGGCTTACTTCTTCAACTTAAAACGGATAATGGACCTGCTTTTACCAGCAAACAATTTAAAGATTTTTGTTCCCTCTGGAACATTACTCATACTACAGGCATTCCGTATAATACACAGGGACAAGGCATTGTTGAGAGGGCCCATCAAACTCTTAAGGCTCAATTAAATAAAGAAAAAGGGAAATGTACCCCCCTAATATCCAGCTGGCAAAAGCCTTAACTACATTAAATCTCTTTAATATTTACAAAAACTCAGACCAACCTCCTATAATTCTTCATTGGCAAACACCACCCACCCTCCCAGCTATTAAAGTCAAATGGAAAGACCCACTTGATAAAATTTGGAAAGGACCTGACCCCCTGTTGACTATGGGGAGGGGTTTCGCATGTATTTTTCCACAAAATTACTCCAAGCCTGTTTGGGTTCCTGCCCGCCATGTTCAGCAATACCCACATGATGGCGCTGATATCCCTGAAGAACAAGAAACACTGCAAGAAGACTGGCTGCAAGAGGACTGGCTACAGGATGCACCCCAGGACCCATAATACAGCATGGCAGAATCAAAAAAAAAATCTGATTCACAGAACTCTTCCCCCTCCCCCGAATGAATGTCTTATGCTATGACTGGCCAGTTGTGTTTTGTGAGTGAGTGAGTGAGTGAGTGAGTGAAAAAAAAATTGAGTGAGTTGAGTGACCAAAATTTTTGTATGACCCATTGTGCTCAGAGTACTCTGAAAGTTAACTGACTTTATATAAAACGGCTGGACGCAGCCATGGTTTCTGGAGACGTCCAGAAACAGTCCAAAAATTGTTCATTCCCCCTTTTGATGTCTTTTTTAAGTCTTGATATCAATATGAAATGTTTAGTCTTAAACTGTGTGAGTAAAGATGGTTCAACTATGACAGTAGATCTAAATTCACATTTGAAATGATATATCTTATTTACAAGTTTTTCTCCTCCTGTGTGTTATAAACTATATGTTTAATATGTGTGTTTCAAGTTTTGTAAACATTAACTTAACAGTTAAATTGTAACTTCGAAGCTACATTTTTACGAGAAGAGGTGAAATCAATTCATTTAAGTAACTGAGTGTTTAAGGTAAAACTCTAAATATTCAATGTGACAATTCATCATCTCCTAAGTTAAAATACAAATTCTCTATACAGGACATTTTTGGAGGGCCCCCAAAAATGTCCTGTAAGCTATCTTGTGGAAATTAATCCACAACAAATTTGGCATCAATCTGATATTGTAAATGTACCAAAAAAAAAAAATTGTCACTAAAATGTGTTAACTCTAGTAACCTGAGTTTGCTTAAAAACCAATGTAAAAATAGTTAAGAATCAATATATGTGACTTAAATTCGGTATGAAAACTTTGCTATATAAAGACTGCTACATGAGGTCACGTAAGATGACCTTTACACGAAATTATAAAGATACCTAAACCAGTTATAATCATTGAGTTATCAATTGTAGTAAACTTCTAATTTGTTACAAAGTTTTTTCATAAGTAATTGACTACAGCTATGACAAGCCTTCGCATAAAGAAGCATCTGCTCATATAGAATCCCCAGAAATCCATCTTGGACCCCTGACCTCTGACATCACCCACAATTACAGCCATCCCCCAAAACCCATGATGTGACCTGACACGATCTGGAGAACCTGATTCACAGACTCCAAAGGACAAGACTTTCCTACTGCCTTTCTCTCAACCATTGGTGTCTGCTCTTCCTGCTTCTGTTTCGCCCACCATGTTTTGGCGGTTCCAGGTCACTCTCTACAGAGAAGAAAAGTTCCAGTGGCCGTCCTCCTCCATCAAGATAGACGTGTGGCATTTATTTCCTGGCCTTTGACATTGGACTGATGCTTCTATAGAACTTGCTGGACACTCCTTTTATACTGCTGGACTTCTTGAAGAATGACTGTAGCAGTTCATAGAACTTACCGCCAGCTGACTCGGTATTTTGCAATGCCAGATCACCCCTCTAGCCCCTCGGCTTATCAGGCCCCCACTCCTCCACCCATCAGCTCACTCTGTCTCTTGCTACTCTTACTTATCCCTCCCTGTCTTGTGCTAGTTCTTTTTGAAGACACTTACACACTATCATTCTGCTTTCTTCCCAACAGGTTTCTGTTCACCCCTACACTGCTATTCCCCTGACAGAGATGAAGCCTTTTACAGACATTGACCCAGTTATATATGGCCATTAAGTAAGAGGAAGATGTTGGGGAATTGTGAGGATATGGTTGAACTTGGAAGGGCTTGAGCCTGAGGGGTGTGTCAATCCTGTTAGTCTCTCTCTCCACGGAGAGGTTGAGCAAGGAGGGACAGTAGAACCCCAAAAAAGGTGTGCCTCTTATCAGTCTCCCTGCCTCACAAAGTGCCCCGCACTCCTGATAGTATGGCAAATAGTTAAAAAGAAAGTGGGAGATGTTGGGTAGTATGCCACCTCCCCCTGGCTTCTGCTTAACCATATGCCTATATAGGGATTTACTGATCCAAAGCTTTGGTCTATTTACATAAATCACTTTTACATAAAGCACTCCAGGGCATTGGTGGTTCAGTGATAGGATTCTCGCCTGTTCCGCCCCCTCCTTGTCACACTCTGATTTTCACCAGTCACTTTTCTCTCCACCCTCTCTATATCACATCCTGTTTCCACCCTACTTGGAGAGTATAAAAACAGCTGCTCTTCTGATTAAAGACACCTGGAAATTGCTTTCCGGCTCCAAGAGTTCCAGAGTGTATCTCCTGCGGAAGTTAGTGCGGCACGAGTTCCTGATCCCTCTCCCACGCAGCAGCCTAGATCGGCTCCAGTTGAGTTCTCTCCAAGCCAGAGAGCACTAGCTCAGGAAGAAGTACCCTCAGGCTATCCCGGCACCCCTGCAGGTGGGGAGCCCGAGGCTCGAACCGGGATCCTTACACTGGTCCTTGCACTTTGCTCCAGGTGCGCTTAACCCACTGCGCTACCGCCCAACTCCCTACTTATGTTTTTTTAAGAGCACTATTTAGCTCTGGATTAAGATGATACCAGAGACTGAACCACAGACCTCAGAGTCTCAAGAATATGAGAGTCTTTTATATAACCATTATGTTACCTCCCTGCTCCTCAGAAGTAATTTTTTGTTTTATTTTTTTCTAAGATTTCATTTGTTTATTAATGAGAAAGATAGGAGAAGAGAGAGAAAGAACCAGATATCACTCTGGTACATGTGCTGCTGGGGATTGAACTCAGGACCTCATGCTTGAGAGTCTAGTGCCTTAGCCACTGCACCATCTCCCAGACCACTCAAAAGTCATTTTTAAAGAGTTTCTTGTGTATAGTTTTGCCTATTTATTATTTGGTAGAGACAGAGAGAAGTTGAGAGGAATGGGGAGATAGGGAGAGAGACAGAGAGACACCTGCAGCCCTACTTCAAAACTTGTGAAGCTTTTCCCCCACAGGTGGGGACCAGGGGCTTGAACCCGGGTTCTTGTGCACTGTAACATGTGCCCTTAGCCAGGTGTGCCACGCCTGGCCCCCTCAAAAATAGTTTTAGTACAGTCTGTGGGGTAGAACCGGGTAAGGCCAAAGGGCTCAGGCGAGTTGGTGCCTGGTCAGACAGCCTGTTAGTGCTCCTGCAACCTCAGCTACCAGGTGAGAAAAATAAGGGTGCCTATCTCAGAGAGATACCAGTAACCTGTGACTGTGAATCGTAAATGCTACAGATACGTGCATGGTGTGCCCCAAGCAGTGTCCCTGGCAGAGCTGTGGACTCTGAAGCACAAAGTCCTGAGTTCAACCCCTGGCACTGCACCTGCTGGGGTGATGCTCTGGTTCTCCATCTCCTCTTTCTCTGTCCCTAGTTAGTCAATAAATATTTGTTAAGATAACAAAGTAGGAGCTGGGCAGTGAAGACATGTCTCTATACAATAACTATTAAGTAATTCATTAAAAATAAGAATGTTGTAAGGTATAGAACATATTTTCAAGGAACCGTATTCTGAAGCAATGAAAACTCGAGTACCAGTAATAATCATCTACCAACATGAGGCCAGATGGGATAATAACAAGACTGTAGTCCTTTTCTTGACTTGCTTTTTCCGATTGTACTTTCTCCCAAAGCCTTTACGTTTTGCCAATGCTTGGCATGTAAGGACTTTAAAACACAAGAAAGAAAAAATAAGTCATTATTTTCACCAGTGGGTTCAAGAGATTGATAGTCACCCCAACATCTCTTTGAAACAAAAGAAGAAAGCAGTTAAGGAATTCAAACATCACCCTCAAGCTTCGCAGCAACATTTCTGTGGCAAGAAACTCCTTGGCAGACAAGAACGACCATTGGTTTCCACTGACCGCTATGCTTACTCTTCAGAGGCAGAGTAGGCTTCGAGGAGACACTGAAAAAGTGTAATCATGCTTAACACGTATGTTAAGGATTGTTTTAGGGCAGGCGTAGATAGCATAATGGTTCTGCAAACAGACTCTCATGCCTGAAGCTCCAAGGTCCCAGGTTCAATTCCCAGCACCGCCATGAGCCAGAGCTGAGCAATGCTCTGGTTAAAAAATAAATAGAAGCTGAAAAACAAGATCAGAAAAGAAAACACAAGTAGAACCTGAAATGGAATTGGCATATCACACCAAAGTAAAAGACTCTGGGGTGGGTGGGTGGGGAGAATACAGATCCAAGAAGGATTCAGAGGACCTAGTGGGGGTTGTATTGTTATGTGGAAAACTGGGGAATGTTATGCATGTACAAACTACTGTATTTACTGTTGAATGTAAAACATTCATTCCCCAATAAAAAAAAAGAAAAAAAAAATAAAGATAAGAAAAATGAAAAAATAAATAAATAGATAGATAGATAGGTAGATAGATAGATAAGATAGATAGATAGATAGATAGATAGATAGATAGATAGATGATAGATGGATAAGTGGGAGAGAAACAGACACCTGCAGACTTGCCTGACCGCTTGTAAAGCATCCCCCCTGCAGGTGGGGGCCAGGGGCTCAAACCCGGATCCTCACTTAGGTCCTTGCGCTTCATGTTATGTGTGCTTAACCGGTATGCCCCCCTTTTTGTTCTTTACTTTATATATTATTGGATAGAGTCGAGAAAAATTGAGAGGGCGGGGCCAGGGAGTTAGAGAGGGAAAGGGATAAAGAGACACCGGCCGCCCTGCTTCACCACTCGTGAAGCTTTCCCCCTGCAGGGCTTGAACCTGGGTCCTTGTGCTTAACCAGGTGCACCACTGCCTGGCCCTTCTTCTCTTCCTCTATCTCCCCTGCCCCTAATATATATATAATTTAAATTTGTTTCTTAAAAAGTTGGCTTATGCTGAGGCATTAATTTCTAAAGAACAATTAATTCCTGTCCCAGGACTGTCGCTCCACCTAGTGACAGGTTCATAAATCACAGTTATTAGGTTTAGAACTATCCAAGGGGGTGAATCATTTCAGCTTTAGGCTAAATTTTTCGGGACTTACACGCAAACATTTGGGGGGGGGCAGAAATGGCGCACTCAGTTAAGTGCACATAATTCTAAGCGTAAGGACCCAGGTTGTAGCCCCAGGTCCCCACCTGCAGAGGGGTCGCTTGCTTCACAAGCAGTGAAGCAGGTCTGCAGGTGTCTGTCTTTCTCTCCCCTCTCTACCTGCCCCTCCCCTCTCAATGTCTCTCGGTCCTATCCAATAAAATGGAAAACAGCCACCAGGAGCAGCGGATGCGTAGTGCTGTCACCAAGCCCCAGCAATAACCCTGGAGGCAAAAAATAAATAAATATATTTTCCTGTGTAAGCTAAGTGCGGCCCCAAGGCCAGTGAAATAGTTCACCTGGATAGTGTGCGGCTCTGCCACGTGCAGACTCAGTTCCGGGTCGCCCCACTGCGCTGAAGGAAGCTGGGTTGCTGTGGTCTCTTTCACTCTTTCTATCTGGGGGAAAATAGCTCAATCAAATTCAATCCTAAACACTCAAAAATGTGTCTCCTAGTAGATTCAGTACATTTCTGGTCGACTTAGTGGTTTTATTCATGGCGAGTAATACGCTGCTTGAACATCTCAGACTATTCACATTCTCAGGTACTATGATCCAGGCAAGTAAGAAAGTTTTCTTCTTCTTTAATGTTTTGAATACAGCACTTATTGTATAGTTAATTTAATTATTGAATAGGGACAGAGATACTGAGAGAAGTGAGGGAGATAGAGAGACAGAGAGACACCTGCAGCCCTTCTCGACCACTCGTGAAGCTTTTCCCCTGCAGGTGGGGACCAGGGACTTGAACCTGAGTCCTTGTGCGCTGTGATGTGTGCGCTCAACCAGGTGCGCCACTGCCTGACACCTTTTTCTTCTTTATTGTCATCAAGGTTCTTGCTGAGGCTCTGCACCAGCACTACAAACCCACCTACCCTTCCCAGTGGCCATTGTTTCCTCTTTCTTTCTCTCTTTCTTTCTTTCTCTCTTTCTTTCTTTCTTTTCTTTTTTGCCTCCAAGGTTATTGCTGGGGCTCAGTGCCTACACTATGATTCTACTGCTCCTGGAGGCCATTTTTTTTGCCTTTGTTGCCACTATTGTTATTGTTGTCATCACTGTTGCTGTTGTTATTGTTGCTGTTGGATAGGCCAGAGAGAAATGGAGAGAGGAGGGGAAGACAGGAGGAGAGAAAAACAGACACCTGCAGACCTGCTTCACTGCCTGTGAAGTGACCCTTCTGCAGGTGGGGAGCCTGGAGAATGTGTCCTGGAGCCCTGCTTCCCCAGAGCCCTGCCCCACTAGGGAGAGAGAGAGGCAGGCTGGGAGTATGGATCCACCTGTCAACGCCCATGTTCAGCAGGGAAGCAATGACAGAAGCCAGACCTTCCACCTTCTGCACCCACAATGACCCTGGATCCATGCTCCCAGAGGGATAAAGAATAGGAAAGCTGGGTGTCGGGCTGTAGCACAGAGGACTAAGTGCAAGTGGCGGAAAGTGCAAGGAATAGTGTAAGGATCCCGGTTCAAGTCCCTGACTCCCCAACTGTAAGGGGCCTGCTTCACAGGCAGTGAAGCAGGTCTGCAGTTGTCTATCTTTCTCTCCCCCTCTCTGTCTTCCCCTCCTCTCTCCATTTCTCTCTGTCCTATCCAACAACAACGACATCAACAAAAAGAATAATAACTACAACAATAAAACAACAGGGCAACAAAAGGGAATAAATAAATGAATATTTAAAAAAGAATAGGAAAGCTATCAGGGGAGGGGGTAGGATACAGAGTTCTGGTGGTGGGTATTATGTGGAGTTGTATCCCTCTTATCCTATGGTTTTGCCAATGTTTCCTTTTTATAAATTAAAAAATGCAAATTGTTACTACCCTCTTGCAGGGGGTACGCTTCACAAGTGGTGAAGCAGGATTCAAGTAAGATGGCAGTGGGGGTGTTTTAAGTCCAGGCTTTACCAGGACAAAATGATGCCCAGGGTGTATGATATCAAACCAAAACAAAAACGAAACTTAAAATAGTGTCTATCAATGACTTTCTGGCCCTGCGCTTTATGTTCTAGGTCAATTTTTTCAGGTAGAAAGTCAGAAAAAAAGATTGAGAAGAAGACACCAAAGTGTGGAAGAGGTAGGGTTTTGCCTGTGACAAATCAAACCTATTATGGAACGAGTTAAAAATAGTTCGTCCCAATTCTTCTCTGTGTATTCAGATGAATCTGGAGTCACAAAACACACTTTGCTTATGCTCTATGGGTCTTTTCAGTATGCCTTTATTCCAGTTCTTTTCTACTTGCTTACTCAAATATTCAAGAGAAGAGTCTTCCCCATCATATGAAAATGTTAAAGAACTTGCAAAACATAGACTTGTATGCATAGAGGAAATATAGCAAAGGACACAATTCCTACGGTAGTGGTTAAATGAGTATTTTACAGACTCCAACCAGGTAATAAAAAAAAAAAAAGTGGTGAAGCAGGGCTGCAACTGTCTCTCTGTCTCCCCCCTTCAATTTCTGTCTTACCAAAAAACAGAGAGAGAAAAAAAAAAAAGGAGGAGCCAGGTGGTGGCACACTTGATTACATGCACACATTACAGTGCACAAGGACCCAGATGCAAGTCCCTGGTCGCAACCTGCAGGGGGAAGCTTCTTTACAAGTGGTGAAGCAGGGCTGCAGGGGCCTGTCTCTCTCCATCTCTTTGCCCCCCTCAGCTCTCAATTTCTCTCTGACTGTATCCAATAATAAATCAATAATAAAAAAAAAAGAGTGGTTTGGGAGGTGGCGCAGTGATAAAGCTTTGGACTCTCAAGCATGAGGTCCTGAGTTCGATCCCCGGTAGTACATGTGCCAGGGTGATGTCTGGTTCTTTCTCTCTCCTCCTATCTTCCTCATTAATAAATAAATAAAATCTTTTAAAAAATTTAAAAAAAGAAAGAAAGAAAGAGGGGGCCGGGCAGTGGTGCAGTGGGTTAAGAGCACATAGCAAGAAATGGAAGGACTGGCGCAAGGATCCCGGTTCGAGCCAGTCCATCCAGTGGGGTTGTCTGTCCAGGCAAGTCTGGTTGGCATCATGATAGCATCTGGAACCTGGTGGTTGAAAAAGAGTTACCACATAAAGCCAAACAAGTTGTTTACTAATCATGAACCTAAGGCTGGAATAGTGCAGATGAAGAGTTGGGGGGTCTCTGTTTTGTAGAGAGCTAGTAGGCCTATTTTAGTTCTATTCCAAAGGGCCTGTGGCTATACAAGTTCTTTTTTTCCCTGAGCTTAAATTCTGAAATGCAGGTGGATCTAAATTATTGTCTGGGGAGATGATGTCATGGATGGAAAAAGGATCAGAAAGCTGGATCAGGGAAGAGAGTAGCTCCCTAATATGAAGAAGGGGTATAAATATTGTTGACTATAAACCTCATCGATTTGATGTGATCTGGGGCCCATATTCAGCTTAGGAGCCTGTGTGACCT